>NC_133385.1:1417228-1449017 GCF_049309525.1 Garra rufa
AAAACTCTGAGCAAGTCAACCCTGAAATAAGGGAAACTCTGGGTTTTCCGTTTCAGAATGGGAGGTTTATCAAACCTGAGAAAGCAGGGTAAGTCAAGCCTGTTTCTGAAAGAGAGGTAACTTATACTCAGAGTCAGTTACCTTGGTAACTTACTCTGTGAACCAAACCTGGTCAGGAGCAGGTTTTCTTCGGTAAACCCAGAGTTTCTTTCTGTCTCCTCCCCGTTTTTAAAGCGTAAGTGATGTTTAAATACCTCATTCACTCATTTATGCTTCAAAAATACTTTTCTTAGTGAGTGTTTTGGAATGTAAATTTAGTGCATTTTACTTAAAACATGAAAAATAATCTTAAGCAAATGGAAACAAGATTATTTTTCTTACCCAATTGGCAGATAATATGCAAAATAAGACAAATACACTTAAAATATTAAATAAACACCTTATGTGCACTGTAAAAAAAAATTAACTGAAATAAAGTGCAAAAACAGTAATTTTACAGAGATTTTCATAAAAAGTTTTACAGAAAAATGTTATCTTACAGATTTTTCCTTGTTTCAATTAGGATATTTTACTTTAATTTTACGTTTTTTGCTTGGCTTGCCAGTCATTTGACTCTTTTTTTGCAAAACCTATTTTACCTAGATTATTACAGTGACTGCACTAAATGTTCTACAGAGAAACACTGTCATTTTGCAAATCATTACAATAAAAAACAATACAATAAAGTGTCAAAGCATGCTCAAGGTGGAAAATTAACAGTTTTATTTAAAAGACAAATACAAAGTCTGCACAAAAACCATAATTTACTTAATTTACTTACCCCCATGTAATCCAAGATGTTCATGTCTTTCTTTCTTCAAATCAAAAAATAAATTAAAGTTTTTGAGGAAAACATTCCAGGATTTTTCTCCATATAGTGGACTTCAATGAGAGCCAATGGGTTAAAGGTCCAAATTTCAGTTTCAATACAGCTTTCAAAGGGCTTTACAAGATTTTTTTAAATTGGAAACAACAAGACAATAATACTAAGTAAGAAAAGCATTTTATTAGTTGCATTAATTTATTGCACATATTTTCATCATGCAGACGCTGTCAAAGTGACAAAAATGGCATGTCCTTTCATACATAAGATTATTATTTTTTTATATAGTATATTATTATTTTTATTAGCCATATCCACATGTGTATTTGTTTAACCTGTGCCATTTTTAAATGGTAGTCAGAGCACATTACTACAGACACTGTATGCAGAGCGGTAAAGAAACTTTAATGCTCTTTCGGAGAATTTTAGTGTTGTGCCTACTGAGCACAAACCCATCAAATATGAAGCTGATTACTGTATGGAATGGAAGAATGGCAGATGAAAAGGTATTTTTAAAAAAAATGTTCATTTCATTACGCTAATTAAGAAATGCAACCGTTTGGATTAGAAAACATTTAATAATGTGAAAAGAGCATTAGACTATGTGGAAAAAGCTGCTGCAAATTGAAATAGACACATAATAACATTTTAATGTCAAATATTAGTAAAGTCATGTAGCCTACACCCATGAACCCTTTATGATTAAAGCTTTACCTGGTTGAATTATGTTTTTATACTTCATGTTTAGCTGTTTCATTCTTCTTCTTCTTTTTTTTTATTTTATTTTATTTTTTTGCCAGTGGGATACCATGGAAATGAATAGTTCAGTAACTTACCTTTCTGCCAGTTTTTACCTTGATATTCTAATTATTAATAATTAAATAATTATATTCTTAATAATTATTAAGAATTAAAGTTAAGCATTGGCTCAAATTATGCAGAGGTCTTTTTGGTGGGAGCTGTTGCCATGGTGAATCATAATTTCAGAGCTCCATTGATCAGGGCTTTTCATAGTCATGGTGCAAGCACTAAACTCAGAGTAAACCAACTCAGAGTGGATTGAACTAACTCAGTTCAGCTTTTCTGAAACCAAAAACTCAGTGTTTCCCATCTAAGGGTAACTCAATTCAGAGTTCAAGTTTAAACTCAGAGTTGGTTGAACCTCCTTATTGAAACAGGCCCCAGGTGTGTGCAAACACATGAGGAATTTGTGTGTTTTTAAGGTGAGCTGCTGTAAAGAAACAATGAGAGAAATAACAACTTGCAGTAAACTGTAAAATTGTGTTCACTACAAACCAGTGTGCTCATAATTAGGATAATACATTAAAATAATATCGTAATGCTGTATGTTTTGTACAGATAAAAATAGCTGGAAGCAAATGAGACTGTAAGCTATACCCATAAGATTTACCAATGGCTGTGTCCACTCTAACAGGAAAAATGAGGTGGATAAAGATCCTTCTGATTTTCTGTGTTCTGGTGATAGATCACCCTGCTGAAAAAAACAGCATATGCTGGTTAGGTATGTTTTGGTGCTGGGATGCTGGTTTTAGCTGGTTTATGCTGGTCCTTTGCTGGTTTATGCTGGTTCTTTGCTGGTGTATGCTGGTCCTTAGCTGGTTAATGCTGGTCCTTTGCTGGTTTATGCTGGTCATGTTGCTGGTCAAGGACCAGCATAAACCAGCAAAAGACCAGCATAAACCAGCATCCCAGCACCAAAACATACCTAACCAGCATATGCTGTTTTTTCAGCAGGGCAGTGTTAAGCATCCAGTGTTGGGCAGTAGCGTTGCTACAAGTAGTGACGCTACTAGCTTAACTACATTTCTCAGTAGCGTGGTGGTAGCGTCGCTGTTTTCTGAATCAAATAGCTTTTCAGTAGCTAAGCTATTATTTTGATCAAGTAGCGCGGTAGCGTCAACAAAAGCTACAAGCTATTTTTCTATACTTTAAGCTCAAATCGGAAATATAACTGCTACGGATCACTGATCCTGGGTCAGTAAGCGGCGCCACCGCCACTAAACCTCGTGACGCCATTGGCTTGTTAAACTGTCAGTCAAACCGTATTATTCCTCCCGCCTCTCTCGTGAATGAAGTGCGGCGCGCAGTTTAAGCATCTCTCTCAGCGTGTTTGCAGACTTGAGGTAAATAAAGAAGTGTTGATTGAAAAGTACATGTTTTCTGTATTTATAATACAGCACTGTATTTATAAAGGCTAATGGTTTTTTTGCATTCGAGCAGATTAGAAAAGTGTGTCTTAGTCTAGCATTTGTTGTCGACACAACCAAATTGCTTATGTGAAGCGCTGAATCTATATTTTAGCTAAATGTCAGAAAAAAACTGAGCGCCCACATAGCAACAGAAAACTGTATAATCTGCAATGCAAAACATAGTATTAGAACTAGTGATGGGCACCTTGATTTTAGTCTTTGAAGCAGGCTAGTGCTGGGAAGATCTCAAACCTCAGAAGTACGAGATGGGGAGCGGGTGTCAAATTCATGGCGAAAGGCAAAATGTTTTGGTTCGTTCTTAGCAAAAACAAACGAATTATAATAATCTTTGCTAATATTCTTGATACTTCAAACTGCTTTGGACTTTGCAGTATCGAATTATGCCTTTACTATGACCAAAATGACAGAATATGATATTCAGCTGTTTGATCGCGCCGGTGTCTTATTACGCGCACACTATAACTGCAGTGTGTTCATTTGAAAAATAAAACACAGTCACCCAAAAGTTACACTAGTCAATTGAAATAGTGTGTATTACATGCAGTTCAGCGTGACTGTGGGATAATCTATGTAGTGGAACTACTGTTTCTGTCCAGAAGAGGGCACTGTGTAACAGGAAAAAAAAGGCAAGAGCTGAAGTTGAGAGTCGACCCCAGTTTGTGTGCTGATTACTTACGCTATAAAACAAGTGATACGACATGGTGTCAGAAGTGGGATACTCAAAGAGGTTTGCGGAAGATTTTGTGACAGGGTAGATGAAGTTTTAATTAATAAGTGAGGTCGCAAAGTCATGGAACAAGCGGCAAGAAGTCAACGAGCTCCAGGTGATGCAGCTGCCGGGGGAGAGAGCCGCCCGCGCCGGGCCCATGTGCTACATTTAGCATCCAGCCACCTGAGCCATTCAACTTCTCCAAACCCCACGAATGGGAAAGATGGATTAGACGTTTTGAACATTTCCGTCAGGCCAGTAATCTTCACGCTTCCTTGCAAGATAATCAGATAAATACTCTCATGTACTGTATGGGCGATGAAGCGGACGACATTTTAAAAGGATTAAATTTGACAAATGAAGACATGCAGCAATACGACGCAGTAAAGGAGGGGTTTCACACGTTTTTTGTTGTGAAGAAAAATGTAATCTACGAAAGAGCACGCTTCAACATGAGAAAACAAGGGGAAAACGAGTCTGTCGACTCATTCGTGACTGCATTGTTTTCCTTGGCCGAGCACTGCAAATATGGACCACTGCACAACGAACTCATCAGAGACAGTTTAGTCGTCGGTTTGAATGATTTACGTCTGTCAGAGCGAATGCAGCTAGATAAAGATCTTACGCTGGAAAAAGCCATTGATATGGCAAGACAGACTGAAGCAGTGAAACAGCAACAGAGTGACCTATGTGGTGAAAGTGCTGTTAAAACTTCTGGCTCTGTGGCAGGCAGAGAGTTAAAAGTGGCCATGCAGAAAAATAAAAATTTAAACAGTCACATTCAAGATGTCATAAATGTGGAAAAAGCCCATCACACCCAAAAGCACACTGTCCCGCAAATTCAGTACTGTGTCATGCCTGCGGAAAAAAGGGTCACTTTCAAAAGGTGTGCATTTCATCCAAAAAGGTGAACGAGATCCAAGAACAGGACCCTGGCATATTTTTAGGCACGGTGATTGCTGAGGGTGACCCCTGGATAATTGATATTAAAATAAAGGATTGTGATGTGCAATTCAAAATTGACACAGGTGCAGATGTCACTGTTATGCCAGACCATGTGTTCCACGAGATTTTCAAGGATGGCAAGAAACCTGCACTCCTGAAGGTGACTAAGCCCTTACTTGGACCGGGATGCTCGCCACTCAAGGTGATTGGAGTGTCAAACATGCTACTTCAGAAAGGTGACAAGCATTCATTGGAAGAAGTGTATGTTGTTAAAAGTCTGCATTCAGCACTGTTAGGTAGACCTGCCATCACCAAACTTGGTCTTGTCACACGTGTTGATGAGATAAGCATGCCCACTTTGCAGGAACGCTATCCTAAGTTGTGCAGTGGGCTAGGACTGATACAGAGACCATACACTATTAAACTGAGCCCGGGAGCGGTCCCTTTCTCCCTTAAAACCCCACGGCGCATCCCTCTTCCACTCATGCCTAAGGTTAAAAGTGAATTACAACGCATGGAACATTTGGGGGTCATAAGCAGGGTGGAGGAACCCACGGATTGGTGTGCAGGCATTGTCGTGGTGCCTAAAAAGTCCGGTGACCCACGAATCTGCGTTGATTTAACGAAGCTCAATGAATCTGTGCGTAGGGAGAAATACATTCTTCCCTCTGTGGAACAGACCCTCGGACTGTTAGCGGGAGCTTGTGTTTTTAGTAAGCTAGACGCGAACATGGGATTTTGGCAAATTCCCCTAGCTGAGCAGTCCACCAAGCTGACAACTTTTATTACACCGTTTGGGCGGTACTACTTCAATCGTTTGCCCTTCGGTGTCGCATCGGCGCCAGAACACTTTCAAAACCGCATGGTAACTGAGGTCACTGAAGACCTGGAAGGAGTGGTTTGTCATATGGACGATGTGCTCGTGTGGGGGTGTTCTCAAGAGGAGCACGATGCACGCCTTCACGCTGTGCTCCAAAAGATGGAAAATGCTGGCATTACCCTCAATTTAGACAAATGTGCCTTGTCGCAGCGTGAAGTCAAGTTTCTCGGACACATTATATCAGACTCGGGGGTGCGCCCAGACCCAGCTAAGACCGCAGCTGTCCAAGAGATGCCCGAGTCATCGAACATCACAGAGCTCAGAAGCTTTCTTGAAATGGTCAACCAGTTGGGAAAATTGATCCACCATCTGGCAGAAAAGGATAAACCTCTCAGGGATCTTCTGTCCAAGAAAAACTGTTGGTTATGGGGAGAAACACAAGCCAGAGCTTTTCAAGACTTGAAAAAAAGACTTGTCATCTACACCAGTGTTGGTACGACGCAAAGAAGACGATCAAAGTATCGGCAGATGCGTCATCATACGGACTGGGTGCAGTCCTTCTGCAACAAGAAGGTGATGACTGGATGCCTGTTGCCTATGCGTCACGGTCTCTAACTCCTGTCGAGCAAAGATACGCACAGGTAGAAAAGGAGGCCCTTGGGCTGACCTGGGCATGTGAGAGATTTCGTGACTTTTTGATTGGCCAACAATTTGTTATGGAAACGGACCATAAACCCTTATTGAGTCTTCTTGGTGGCCGAGAACTGGATGCTCTACCTCCCCGCATTCAACGCTTCCGAATGAGATTGATGCGCTATTCATACAAGATTTCTCATGTTCCTGGAAAGAGTCTCTGGACTGCTGACACACTGTCGCGTGCCCCATTGCCTGCTGTCAAAGAGAACATGGATGAGGAGCTCATGGAAAGCACTAACATTTATGTTGACAACATCATGGATCATCTTCCAGCAAGCCAAGGCCCTGGCAAAAGCTAGGGACAGATCTGTTTTTCTGGAAAGGGAAAACATACCTCTTAGTTGTGGATTACTACTCGCGGTACGTGGAGGTGGCAAACCTTTCGCTCACCAGCTCGCCATCAATTCTCATCCAGTACTTTCTCAGAATTCGCAGCTACTTACGGATTCAGACATGTTACCAGCAGCCCAAAGCATCCACGCAGCAACGGAGAGGCGGAGCAGGCTGTACAGATGGTGAAAAACCTCCTCAAAAAAACCGCAAGATCCTTACCTTGCTTTACTGTCGTACAGGTCAACTCCTTTGCTTAATGGATACAGCCCAGCCCAGCTGCTAATGGGACGCCGTCTTCGTACCACTGTGCCAATCCTTCCCAGGTTGCTGGACCCTTCGTTACCTGATTGCACTGCTGTAAGTGCTCGTGAGAGAGAGAAAAGAAGTGCAGACATGAGATGTTTCAATAAACGTCATCGTGTGCAGGATCTACAAAGACTCTCACCTGGTGAGCAGGTGTGGGTCACAGATCAAAAGGTCTCAGGAGCTGTGGTGGAAGAACATTCCACACCACGGTCTTGATTACCCTCACAGCTCGGGCAGTGTGAAAGTGCAGGTAACAGATTACAACACACGTCACACGTAGGCCTCTGGTGAGAGAATACATGCACTCCTAGACAAAGAGAATGCTGAAGACGACGAAGAGGTTATGTGTTTACACCGCTCTTTATACTGTGTCGCCCGGTAGTGACGCACCAGTGGCGACGAGCGCGCCGTGGAGACGTCATACGCTGTCGGCGGCCATTTCATGTAGTTTTTCTATGCATTTCTTCAGACACGAGTCACGCTGCGGCGTTACACAATAGCGACCCCTAGGGGACGCGGTGAGAGTTCCCTCGGACGGGAACTGTTGATTGTCGATTACAAAGTAAACACAGCAATTGAGAGAAAAAGGAGGGAGGGAGTCTTGCCCGGGGCGCAATTCAATGTAGAACCGCCACTGCCTATATCAGACGTAAATTTTCGCCAGGTTTGAGGTGTGTGCAAAGTTTCATGAGGTTTTGGGCATATTTAGGCCATCAAAAATGCGATTCATTTTGGAGAATAATAATAATAATAATAATAATAATAATAATAATAATAATAATAATAATAAACGGAGCAGATCCAAGAGGGTCCTCGCACCACCGGTGCTCGGGCCCTAATAATGATTCAAACTGTAAAACTGTCATTCAGTCAAAAAAATAAGTTATCATTTTAGTTTATATTTTTGGAAATATAAATCATTAGTGTTGTTAATTACTGTTATTTATCTTTCTTGCTCAAGCTCGCTATTTTATATAGGTAGCTGCTTGATAGCCTTTAATATAAGCTGAAGTAGAGGGTTTTCCATTGAGGGTAATGAAAATGTTTTTTGCAATGAAAATGTGTCATTTATGCAATGTAGTATTAATCAAATACATGTACTTGCACCTACTATATAGTTAGGGTTAGGATTAAGGTTTGCCTTGGGGTTACTTGCATGTAATTTACTATTATAATAACAATAAGTACATGTAATATGTGTAACAATGTTACCAAAATAAGTACTAGTAGCATTAAAATAGATGCAAGTAAAAAAAAAAAAAAAAGGTTTGCCATAGATGGAACCACAAATGAACCGCAGATGGAGCTGTTACTCAGGAAAACATAGAGATGATCATATGACTTAAGTTGGCTATGAGAAAACTGAGAAACATGTACTGACTGATGATACAGGACTCACTTGTAAGTGTTACATGTAATTCATATGAATACCCTGTATAAAAATATTTTAATAGAAGATTACAATGGCATTAAATGGCATAAAATCAAAAATATAAAATGTATAAACAATTTCAAACTTAATAAATAAATTAGTTGATCAACATACAGTATATATATAGAAAATTAAAGTGTTTCTGACCCTAAATGTGGTTTTCCACAGTATTAAATTAAAAGTTTTCTTTTTTCTGTTGTGCAAGTCATGACATTTGCTTACATAGTTTCCTTGCGTGACATGATTTATATTTGTGCTGCCAGTAATTCCTCAAAACTAGTTTGTTGAGCATCAGTTAACAGGAATAAGGACATGCTATTTTTTCTTGAGTACTGAAACCATAAACAGACTGACTGTGTTTTACAAGTTCTACAAGTTTTTGTCATGTTGATGCTTAATCTTTTAGCAGGGAAAATTCTTTTAAATATAACAATCATGGTTAGTCAAGACAGCAGCTAATAAAGACTCATAAACGTTTTTGTTTTTTTTTAGTTGAATGATTTACATAGATCTAATGATTTTATACTTATACACATTTGGTGTCACAATGCCACAATCAAAAATAAATGGAATACTATGTGTAAAAAATTATGTCATGATATTGTTTGTGTAATTGTGTGAAGACCTCCAATGAGATTCACGCATAATATACCTCTATTTGAGTGTCTCATGTTGTTGTTGTTGTTGTTGTTGTTGTTGTTGTTGTTTTAGTGGATGGATATAATCAAAAGGTTAGCATTAGCAACAACAATACATATTTAACTACATATGCCTTATACAATTTATAAGATCATAATCTCTTTACTCAATATTGAATCTGTATGAAATATTAGCATATCTGTAGTAGTTTCTGTTTTACAAGAAAATAATCACAATGTTTATAAATTAAATCATTCAGTGGCTTGTTACAGGTCTTCTGTCAACTCAAGATGCATCATTCATAATGAGACACGTCACAGAGACATTTTGAAAGATTCATTCACAAGCAAAAATTTGATTGATCATGAACATGTAGGCCTACATGTGAAGTCCAAGACATTTGCAAATCAGTGGTGTAAAGGTGCGTTCACGCCATATCGAAATTCACGTAATTACGAGATTCCAACTTGTAAAAAGCGTTCACATCCTCATAGAACTTGTAAATCACAACTTGTGAACTGGGAGTCTTCTGGGAGCTACGACTTGTACCACATGACTGCTGTACCACCTGAACAATGTAGGCTCTGTTTAGTTGTTAAGAGTTGCCATAGAAAATCATAATATTGTGAACAGCTCAGAGTAGAATGTTACATGTTGTCGTCTTGAAATTACGGTAATTACGATGTGGTGTAAATGCAGCAATCTGGTTCAATCCGTGAAGATGAGATGCACTGCAGTACTTAAAGCAGTTGCTGGACACACAAGATACTCAATGCCACTTTTGATATTAAACCCCACATTGTTGAGGGACTGATTATTTCATTTCTGTTCACCAAAGGTCTAATAAAACTTGTTCTGTTTATGTCTCAGTTGTTGAACTTGTGTTCATACAAATATTTACACGTTAAGATATTTGCTGAAAAACATACCACCTTTTTAGAAAATTTAAATATACACACACGCGCATACAGTTCTTCACATACTGTAGAACCCATTCTTCTTAATCATCTTTGGTGTATTGTTTAAAGATGAGATGAGCCTTACAAATGACAGTCATGCCCTGCCCAAGGTGTTTCTGGAGAACACATCTCAGTTTCATCTTCTCCAATAACAAATGATTCTGGTGAATCACATTATTCTCAAGGCAAAACCAGTTCTCCTACACTACAGAGAACCAGTTCATCACATCAATCACTGAAAATGTAATGATGACGAATCAGGAAATATTGTTTTCCATTGACAGCATGATTTTTCTAAGCACTCCACTTTACTGAATATGTCCTTTAGCTTTTGTTCGGTTGTTAATTAAAAAGGTTATTTAACACAAAATGCTCAAAAAAAAAAAAAAGGTTTTACCTGTTAAAAAATATTTGGGCATATATATTGTTAGGCATTAAAAAAAATCATTTAGATTACGTGTTCAGGATTTTAAGACAGAAAGTGAGTAATGTAGTTGAAATAGTTATTGCAAGTGAACTATGCAGATTCAGTAATATTTGTACAGTAAATGTTGGACAACTAATCATCTTGTTAGAAAATGTAAACAATAATAAAATGTCAAAGTAGAAATATTAAGGTGGATATTTATTCACCTGTCCAGTCTCTCTGGGGTTTGTCCCATGTTAGACATATTTGTTAGATACAACTGTGTGAGAAACGGATGTCTCCAACTTACAAACGAATCAAAGAGGATCAACTCACAAAAGACATCAATGGTCTGCCATTTGAGTCACAAATACATACTTTTTTTGCATAATATTAATGCAGGGAACTTATAAAAATCATATCACACTGTGCTGTGAGTCATAATTTCTGTCAGAGGTGTAAAATACTTGAGTAATTTTACTTGATTACTGTACTTAAGTATTATTTCGGGGGATTTGTACTTTTTTTCTCAAGTACAAATTAAACTGACTACTTGTACTTTTACTTGATTACATTTCTGAAGAAAAAAATGTACTTTTTACACCTTACAATTTAATTTCATCTTGAAAAGTACATTACATTTTATTGTATCTTATGCACATTAAATATGGTAAACAGAAGCTCAAACGTGCATACCTGACGTGACAATCAATGATCAGTGTTTTCATGCATCAAGCACACACATTACTACTTTGGTTATGACTTTTATCAGGTAAATGGCTGGCTTTAAAACTTCACCATCAGGAAGCCTATTGACGTAGCAAATTGCAAAAGTTTATTCATTATTCATTCTATTTTGATAGAGCCATTAGCTGTGTTAAATCGCAAGTGCAGTATGGAGTACCTCAAGGCTCAGTACTAGGGTCATTACTTTTTACACTGTACATGTTACCCTTGGGAGATATCATCAGGAAACATGGTGTTAGCTTTCATTGTTACGCTGATGATACTCAGCTCTATATTTCTTCACGGCCCGGTGAAACATACTAATTTGAAAAACTAACAGAATGCATAGCTGATATTAAACAATGGATGGCGAATAACTTCTTACTGTTAAATTCTGAAAAAACAGAGGTGTTAATTATTGGACCTAAAACCTCCACAAGTAATAACCTAAACCACTGTCTAATACTAGATGACTGCTCTGTAAATTTGTTGTCATCAGTTAGGAACCTAGGTGTGTTATTCGATTTTTCCATCTTAAAAACATATCGAAATTACGACCTATGCTCTCGATGTCAAATGCAGAAATGTTAATTCATGCGTTCATGACCTCAGGGATAGATTATTGTAATGCTTTATTGGGTGGTTGTTCTGCGCGCTTAGTAAACAAACTCCAGCTGGTCCAAAATGCAGCAGCTAGAGTTCTTACTAGAACCAGAAAGTATGACCATATTAGCCCGGTTCTGTCAACACTGCACTGGATCCCTATAAAACATTGTATAGATTTTTAAATCTTGCTATTTACTTATAAAGCCCTTAATGGTTCAGCTCCTCAGTACTTGAGCGAGCTCCTATCATATTATAGTCCCTCACGTCCACTGCGTTCTCAAAATTCTGGCAATTTGATAATACCTAGAATATTCCAGTCCGTACCCAGCTTAGATCACGGATCACCACCTGGAGATGACTTCTATAGCCCTGAATGTCAACCAGATGAGCTCCAGAGATGAATCATCAATGAAGACCTCTCCACCTAGACAGCCATCGGCGCTACACCACAGAAACCTGATGAGTTCTCTACAATCGGACATTGGTACAAACTGCTGGTTTCGTCTGGCCAGAGGAGAACTGGTCCCCCGACTGAGCCTGGTTTCTCCCAAGGTTTTTCTCTTCATTCTGTCACCTGTGGAGTTTTGGTTCCTTGCCGCTGTCGCCTCTGGCTCGCTTAGTTGGGGACACTTTCCAGCGATATCCTATACTATTTGAACTGAACTGGACGAAGATATCAGTGAATTCATTGATGAACTGCCTTTAACTGAAAATTTGATTGTTTACAATAATAATTCGTTACATTTATATAGCGCTTTTCTAGACACTCAAAGCGCTTTACAATGTCAGGGGTATCTCCTCATCCACCACCAATGTGCAGCATCCACCTGGATGATGCGACGGCAGCCATAGTGCGCCAGAACGCCCACCACACACCAGCTTACTGGTGGAGAGGAGACAGAGTGATGAAACCAATCGGAATATGGGGATGATTCGGAGGCCAATGGGCAAATTTGGCCAGGATGCCGAGGTCACACCTCTACTCTTTTCGAAAGACATCCTGGGATTTTTAATGACCACAGAGAGTCAGGACCTCGGTTTAACGTCTCATCCGAAGGACGGTGCTTTTTGGCAGTATAGTGTCCCCTTCACTATACTGGGGTGCTAGGACCCACACAGACCACAGGGTGAGCACCCCCTGCTGGCCTCACTAGCACCTCTTCCAGCAGCAACCTAGTTTTCCCAGGAGGTCTCCCATCCAGGTACTGACCAGGCTCAACCCTGCTTAGTTTCAGTGGGCAACCAGTCTTGGGCTACAGGGTGATATGGCTGCTGGATATAATGCGTTACTTACACACTATTGTCCTGTTTAAATACTGTGCAGTTGCTTTGACACAATCTGTATTGTTAAAAGCACTATATAAATAAAGGTGACTTGACTTATTTATTTTGAAAACATATATCCGAGCTGCAAACCATGATATCACTTTAATGTTACTAGACATTACTTTATCCCGCTTATATCATATAATTGTTTTCCCTGCAGATCTTAAAAAAGGTAACAAAGCCTTAAATTAGATTTTAAAATAGTTAAATAAAATGCATTGATTTTTTTTTTTTTTTATGAGGACTGACTGCATAGGGCGCAGAGGTTGAAAGGGGCCCAGAATGGGGGCGTAGAAAACTCAGTGGAGGGGGGTGTAGCATGGGTCAAGAAAGAACGTCTCGCTTACAAAAGTAACCCTCATTCCCTAAAGGAGGGAACAGAGACATTACGAGTCGAGTGACATAATTTTGGGGATGATTAGATTAGATTAGATCCAACTTTATTGTCATTACACATGTACAAGTACAAGGCAACGAAATGCAGTTTGGGTCTAACCAGGATTGCAATAAGCAGCAAGTGCAGGATATAGGTATATTTAATAAGTTATGAGTGCACTTATAAGAGATATGGACAGGGAGAAGCATATTTACAGATGAAGTACTGTGAGTATAATTTACAGATGATAATTAACTACAATTAGAATGTACAAATAGATTAACATAATATACAGGTTTCTATTAACTTTAATATATATTGCAGGTAGATGTGAACATAATATACAGGTTGCTGTTTACTGAAGCAGTAATTTACAAATACACATGTATAGATATAGATTAATCACAGATTTACACTATGTATATGTGCAATGGAAATGTGCATTTACAAATGGGTATGTACAGAGTAGTGCAATGCATATTAAATAGTGCAATGGTAATGGGGAGAGTGTGGGGTGTGTGAGGAGGGCAGAGGTGTCAGTGAGGGGCAGAGTTCAATAGGGAGACAGCTCTGGGAAAGAAGCTGTTCCTCAGTCTGCTGGTTCTAGTCCTGTGGCATCTGAAGCGCCTGCCGGAAGGCAGGAGAGAAAACAGTTTGTGAGCGGGGTGAGAGGAATCCTTAAGAATACTGCGTGCTTGACACAGACAGTGCTTCTTCTGAATGTCCTCAATGGTTGGGAGTGGAGTCCCTATTATGCGTTGGGCAGTTTTCACCACCCGCTGCAGTGCCTTACGCTCCGCAACAGAGCAGCTTCCGTACCAGACTGTGACAAAGTTCGTAAGGATGCTTTCTATCGTGCAGTGATAGAAGTTCACCAGGATGGCTGAGGACAGCTGGTTCTTCTTAAATGTTCTCAAGAAGAACAGGCGCTGGTGAGCCTTCTTGACCAGGCTGGAGGTGTTGGTGGTCCAGGATAGATCCTCTGAAATGTGGGTCCCCAGGAACTTGAAGGAAGAAACAGGCTCAACAGCCATCCCATTGATGTGGATGGGTTTGTGTGAACCTCTTCTTCCCTTCCTGAAGTCCACAATGAGCTCCTTGGTCTTGGTGGTGTTAAGGAGCAGATTATTGTCTGTGCACCACGTGGCCAGATGCTGGATCTCCTCCCTGTAGGCAGTCTCATCGTTGTTGCTGATGAGACCGATCACTGTAGTATCATCTGCAAACTTGATGATGGTGTTAGATCCATACACAGGCTTGCAGTCGTGGGTGAAGAGGGAGTAGAGAAAGGGGCTCAGCACACAGCCCTGTGGTACACCAGTGTTGAGCGTGACAATGGTGGAGCAGATGTGGCCTGAACTAACATGCTGAGGTCTGTTGGTCAGAAAGTCCATAATCCAGTTACACAGTGAGGTGTTAATGTCCAGGTCTCTAAGTTTGGTGATTAACTGAGAGGGTATGACAGTGTTGAATGCCGAGCTGAAATCAACAAACAGCATTTGTGCATAAGTGTTAGTATTGTCCAGGTGTGTGAGTACAGAGTGCAGCGCTATGGAGACTGCATCATCTGTGCTCCTATTGCCACGGTAGGCAAACTGGTGTGGGTCCAGTGTGGATTGGAGAGAGTTCTTGAGGTGTGAGAGGACCAGCCACTCAAAGCACTTCATAATGATGGGTGTGAGTGCTACAGGGCGGTAGTCATTCAGGCATGTTGGGTTGGAGTGTTTCGGCACTGGCACAATGGAGGTGGATTTAAAACATGTGGGTACAGCTGCTTGGGCAAGGGACATGTTAAAAATGTCTGTGAGTACACCAGCTGCTGCTGCACATGCCCTTAGTACGCGCCCAGGAATACCGTCTGGTCCAGCAGCCTTGCGTGCGTTAATCCGGCTCAGTGCGGTGTGTACATCAGAGGAGGTTAGTGAGATTGGTCGGTTGAGAAAGTGATCTTGGTGGCAGTCTCTTTATTGTCTCTCTCAAAGCGAGCATAAAAGTCATTTAGCTCATCCAGGAAGAAGACATTAGTGGCTGTGGGGGTGGAGTGGCTGGGTCTGTAATCGCTGATGGCCTGAATACCCTGCCACATGCGTCGAGGGTCAGAGTTAGAAAAGTGCTCCTCTATCTTAAGTTTGTAGCAGTGCTTGGCCTTTTTGATGCCCCTCTTCAGATTTGCCCTGGAAGTGCTGTAGGCCTGTGCATCACCTGATCTGAAGGCAGTGTTGCGTGCTTTCAGCAGGAGATGCACCTCCTTGTTCATCCATGGCTTCTGATTTGGGTATATGGTGATCTGTTTCTGGGTTGTAACACTGTCCATGGTGGTGTTTATGTAATCCAGAACAGAGGAAGTGTAGCTGTCAATGTCCGTGTGAGAGCCACAGGTGGCCTGAGAAGCAAACATACTCCAGTCAATGTGTAGAAACCTGTCCTGGAGTGTGAAGTCTGCCCCTGCTGGCCACACTTTGATGGTCTTCACTGATGGCTTCACACGGTTGATGAGGGGTGAGTATTTGGGGGTGAGGAACAAAGAAAGGTGGTCTGATTGTCCCAAGTGGGGGAGGGGGGGTCATAATATAGGCTTCAGCCATGTTTGTGTATACATGGTCTAAAGTTTTGTTTCCTCTGGTGTGACAAATGTTTTGGTGAAATTTTGGGAGTACTGTCTTTAAGTTTGAGTGATTAAAATCCCCCGCAGCAATAAATGCAACCTCCGGGTGAGCAGTTTGTTGTTTGCTGATGGCCGCGTGAAGTTCATTCATAGCAAGCTTGGCATCAGCGTCGGGAGGAATATAAGCAGTAGTTATAATGGTGGAGGTGAACTCCCGTGGCAGATAAATCATAAGTGTAAATGGGCAGTGTAAATGAGCAGTGTCTCCCAATAATAACAGAGTTTGTGCAAGCTTCGTTAACAAATGCAATCCTCCGCCTCTGGTCTTAAAAAAAAAAAAAAAAAAAAAATATATATATATATATATATATATATATAAATGTGGTCTAAATTTAAGGTTAAATGAACACTTGATGGGCCAAAAATATTTCATGACCCTTGTAAACTTGTAAACATCACATTTGTTTCCAAGGAGAATGATTAACATTTACATGTAGACATTTAGCAGACGATTTTATCCAAAGTGACTTACAAAAGGCATTTTGTTTTAATTATATAATAAAAAGAAACAAATAATCACCAATTTAAATCACTGATCTGACTGTAGCTTCAATCCATTGATCTGCTTATGAGAAAGGACGATTAGCTGGTAAAAACACACTCTCCTGATTCACCTGTGTGTGAGAAATAAAATAGTCTTTCAGAAACACATGATCAGAGTTCACTATGATGTTAAACTTATCGGTGACCAGCAGATGGAGTTGTTACTTAGGAAAACACACAGATGATCATGCCACTTCAACAGATCTGAGAGACAACCCTGAATAAATACAATTAACATAATGAACATGCAATAGTTAAGTAATATATATATCATTTTATTAATATGAAAATAATTTGCATGTTATTAATATGAATACATATTATTTAATTATATTCGTAAATTAATTTTATTTCACCAGAAGGCATTTATTGGCTATAATTCTCTAAATTCATACACAGTAATATTAGAAAACACTGTTGGCCTATTCATGTAACTTTCTCATGTTTGATGATTCTAAGTGCAGATCTGACTATTTCGCTTTCTAGTTTTACATACACAGTGTTTTTTTTTTTTTTTTTTTAAGGAGCTGAATATTCCTTGAAAGTTTCTGAAACTGAAAGCTTCTGTTTATAGATCTAATTAGTCCACATGAAAAAATAAATAATTACACAACTGGTTATAACAACCCTTCAAACCCCTCCAAATTCAGTTTATGGGTTTAGAGTTTTTGTTGTTTAAGTTATCAAACATATTTTCTTTCAGTGAAAATTATTTATTGGCTTGTCTGTCCTGTTCTTTCAGCATGTTTATCTGCAAATCTGCAAACATTTAGCCTATGTGTCATCAACATTAGACTGAAAACATAAATGGGTACAACAGGTACCATTTGATTGACATGGTTCAGCTGTAATAATCATTATTTTTTGTAAGTTGTTAATAATGGGTGATCACCACAGAATATATATATATATATATATATATGTATGTATGTATGTATGTATGTATGTATGTATGTGTGTGTGTATATATGTGGTGGTGGTCTTTATAAAACAACTGTTTATTTTCACATGCATTTAGTTATGAATTAAAACAAACAGAAAATGATAGTGTTTTAGTCACCAAACACGTTTTTTTTCCCTCAGTGAAATTGAAAGTATTATATTCTGAGTTTGTCCTGTTCTGCAAGATTTTTTTTTATCTTGACGTTTATTTGTGTGGTTTCTTTGCGTCAGACTGAACAAAGGTTTTGTTTTAGACATTGACACCCTTCATATTTGTGCTGCCAAAGTAATTCCTCAAGTAGATTAAGCATCAGTTAATGATCGTGAGAAATGAGGACATGTGGAGGGGATTTCTTTAAATATTTAAAGCATGTATTTTTCTAGTTCTGCAAGGATTTAATTGTCAAAACAACCTGGAACTGAACATGTTCAAAACTGTGGCAAGGATACTTCAGGAGGAACATCTCCAGAGTGAAGAAACGGGCAGGTCAAATCATCATCTGACCCCTCTCACCCTGACCACAACTTGTTAACACTCCTGCCCTCCAGCAGACGCTACAGATCTCTGTGCACTAGAACACCTAGGCAAAAACTTAATCTGCTTTTCTCTCCAGGTCATTTCCACTTTGAATAACTAGCACATCGATTACTACCTGCTTTTATAACTCACAATTCAGAATAGATACTTATAAATTAAGTATATAAAGTTTTATTTATACAGTTGTATATACAGTACATAATCCACACATCTGTACATAAACCTTTTGAGCTGGATTAAACTGCTTTGATTTAAATTAATAATTCTTTCCCCCGGTTTCACAGACAAGACTTAAGCCTAGTCCCAGACTAAAATGTAAATCTGAACTGTTTCAACTGAAATAAACTTGTACTGACTGATCTTAAAATATATCGGTGTCTCAGCTGGTGTCCCAAGGATGGTCACCAGAGGACACTGTGATTATGTGTGAGCACATGGCTTGTAGTGTGTTTGTTTGTTGCCATGTGCTCTCTCATTACCTGCCCTACTTAGTCTCCCTGTATTTGCAGTCCTCTGGTGGTTTGTTAGATGTTTGAAGGTGTGATGTATTTTTCTGTTGTGTCCAGTTCTACTGTGCCTTGCCAAGCCTTGTCAGTTTGTTTTCCCCTAGGAGGTAGTTTTGGTTTGTTTAGTTTTTTTTTACTAAATAAATTGCCTATACTTCATGCATTTAAGTCCTCACCTCATGTCTTCATACGGACCGTGACAATTGGTGCCTTTGTTTTGTTTCTAGATGCACACCAGTAAAGTTTTTTTTTCTAATTCCTAATTACTTTAATGTCCTAATTGAACTTTGGCCTAATCTTGGTTTAGTCTGAGCCCTGTCTGGAAACCAGGCCCTAATTTTGTATAGTTATTTTTAGGATGCTTTTCTGTGAATGTGTGAGACTTCCAGTTTATCAGAATCAGCTTTATTCGCCAGGGGCCCGTTTCAGAAAGGAGGTTAAGTGAAAACTCTGAGCAAGTCAACCCTGAAATAAGGGAAACTCTGGGTTTTCCGTTTCAGAATGGGAGGTTTATCAAACCTGAGAAAGCAGGGTAAGTCAAGCCTGTTTCTGAAAGAGAGGTAACTTATACTCAGAGTCAGTTACCTTGGTAACTTACTCTGTGAACCAAACCTGGTCAGGAGCAGGTTTTCTTCGGTAAACCCAGAGTTTCTTTCTGTCTCCTCCCCGTTTTTAAAGCGTAAGTGATGTTTAAATACCTCATTCACTCATTTATGCTTCAAAAATACTTTTCTTAGTGAGTGTTTTGGAATGTAAATTTAGTGCATTTTACTTAAAACATGAAAAATAATCTTAAGCAAATGGAAACAAGATTATTTTTCTTACCCAATTGGCAGATAATATGCAAAATAAGACAAATACACTTAAAATATTAAATAAACACCTTATGTGCACTGTAAAAAAAAAAATAACTGAAATAAAGTGCAAAAACAGTCATTTTACAGAGATTTTCATAAAAAGTTTTACAGAAAAATGTTATCTTACAGATTTTTCCTTGTTTCAATTAGGATATTTTACTTTAATTTTACGTTTTTTGCTTGGCTTGCCAGTCATTTGACTCTTTTTTTGCAAAACCTATTTTACCTAGATTATTACAGTGACTGCACTAAATGTTCTACAGAGAAACACTGTCATTTTGCAAATCATTACAATAAAAAACAATACAATAAAGTGTCAAAGCATGCTCAAGGTGGAAAATTAACAGTTTTATTTAAAAGACAAATACAAAGTCTGCACAAAAACCATAATTTACTTAATTTACTTACCCCCATGTAATCCAAGATGTTCATGTCTTTCTTTCTTCAAATCAAAAATAAATTAAAGTTTTTGAGGAAAACATTCCAGGATTTTTCTCCATATAGTGGACTTCAATGAGAGCCAATGGGTTAAAGGTCCAAATTTCAGTTTCAATACAGCTTTCAAAGGGCTTTACAAGATTTTTTTAAATTGGAAACAACAAGACAATAATACTAAGTAAGAAAAGCATTTTATTAGTTGCATTAATTTATTGCACATATTTTCATCATGCAGACGCTGTCAAAGTGACAAAAATGGCATGTCCTTTCATACATAAGATTATTATTTTTTTATATAGTATATTATTATTTTTATTAGCCATATCCACATGTGTATTTGTTTAACCTGTGCCATTTTTAAATGGTAGTCAGAGCACATTACTACAGACACTGTATGCAGAGCGGTAAAGAAACTTTAATGCTCTTTCGGAGAATTTTAGTGTTGTGCCTACTGAGCACAAACCCATCAAATATGAAGCTGATTACTGTATGGAATGGAAGAATGGCAGATGAAAAGGTATTTTTTAAAAAAATGTTCATTTCATTACGCTAATTAAGAAATGCAACCGTTTGGATTAGAAAACATTTAATAATGTGAAAAGAGCATTAGACTATGTGGAAAAAGCTGCTGCAAATTGAAATAGACACATAATAACATTTTAATGTCAAATATTAGTAAAGTCATGTAGCCTACACCCATGAACCCTTTATGATTAAAGCTTTACCTGGTTGAATTATGTTTTTATACTTCATGTTTAGCTGTTTCATTCTTCTTCTTCTTTTTTTTTATTTTATTTTATTTTTTTGCCAGTGGGATACCATGGAAATGAATAGTTCAGTAACTTACCTTTCTGCCAGTTTTTACCTTGATATTCTAATTATTAATAATTAAATAATTATATTCTTAATAATTATTAAGAATTAAAGTTAAGCATTGGCTCAAATTATGCAGAGGTCTTTTTGGTGGGAGCTGTTGCCATGGTGAATCATAATTTCAGAGCTCCATTGATCAGGGCTTTTCATAGTCATGGTGCAAGCACTAAACTCAGAGTAAACCAACTCAGAGTGGATTGAACTAACTCAGTTCAGCTTTTCTGAAACCAAAAACTCAGTGTTTCCCATCTAAGGGTAACTCAATTCAGAGTTCAAGTTTAAACTCAGAGTTGGTTGAACCTCCTTATTGAAACAGGCCCCAGGTGTGTGCAAACACATGAGGAATTTGTGTGTTTTTAAGGTGAGCTGCTGTAAAGAAACAATGAGAGAAATAACAACTTGCAGTAAACTGTAAAATTGTGTTCACTACAAACCAGTGTGCTCATAATTAGGATAATACATTAAAATAATATCGTAATGCTGTATGTTTTGTACAGATAAAAATAGCTGGAAGCAAATGAGACTGTAAGCTATACCCATAAGATTTACCAATGGCTGTGTCCACTCTAACAGGAAAAATGAGGTGGATAAAGATCCTTCTGATTTTCTGTGTTCTGGTGATAGATCACCCTGCTGAAAAAAACAGCATATGCTGGTTAGGTATGTTTTGGTGCTGGGATGCTGGTTTTAGCTGGTTTATGCTGGTCCTTTGCTGGTTTATGCTGGTTCTTTGCTGGTGTATGCTGGTCCTTAGCTGGTTAATGCTGGTCCTTTGCTGGTTTATGCTGGTCATGTTGCTGGTCAAGGACCAGCATAAACCAGCAAAAGACCAGCATAAACCAGCATCCCAGCACCAAAACATACCTAACCAGCATATGCTGTTTTTTCAGCAGGGCAGTGTTAAGCATCCAGTGTTGGGCAGTAGCGTTGCTACAAGTAGTGACGCTACTAGCTTAACTACATTTCTCAGTAGCGTGGTGGTAGCGTCGCTGTTTTCTGAATCAAATAGCTTTTCAGTAGCTAAGCTATTATTTTGATCAAGTAGCGCGGTAGCGTCAACAAAAGCTACAAGCTATTTTTCTATACTTTAAGCTCAAATCGGAAATATAACTGCTACGGATCACTGATCCTGGGTCAGTAAGCGGCGCCACCGCCACTAAACCTCGTGACGCCATTGGCTTGTTAAACTGTCAGTCAAACCGTATTATTCCTCCCGCCTCTCTCGTGAATGAAGTGCGGCGCGCAGTTTAAGCATCTCTCTCAGCGTGTTTGCAGACTTGAGGTAAATAAAGAAGTGTTGATTGAAAAGTACATGTTTTCTGTATTTATAATACAGCACTGTATTTATAAAGGCTAATGGTTTTTTTGCATTCGAGCAGATTAGAAAAGTGTGTCTTAGTCTAGCCTTTGTTGTCGACACAACCAAATTGCTTATGTGAAGCGCTGAATCTATATTTTAGCTAAATGTCAGAAAAAAACTGAGCGCCCACATAGCAACAGAAAACTGTATAATCTGCAATGCAAAACATAGTATTAGAACTAGTGATGGGCACCTTGATTTTAGTCTTTGAAGCAGGCTAGTGCTGGGAAGATCTCAAACCTCAGAAGTACGAGATGGGGAGCGGGTGTCAAATTCATGGCGAAAGGCAAAATGTTTTGGTTCGTTCTTAGCAAAAACAAACGAATTATAATAATCTTTGCTAATATTCTTGATACTTCAAACTGCTTTGGACTTTGCAGTATCGAATTATGCCTTTACTATGACCAAAATGACAGAATATGATATTCAGCTGTTTGATCGCGCCGGTGTCTTATTACGCGCACACTATAACTGCAGTGTGTTCATTTGAAAAATAAAACACAGTCACCCAAAAGTTACACTAGTCAATTGAAATAGTGTGTATTACATGCAGTTCAGCGTGACTGTGGGATAATCTATGTAGTGGAACTACTGTTTCTGTCCAGAAGAGGGCACTGTGTAACAGGAAAAAAAAGGCAAGAGCTGAAGTTGAGAGTCGACCCCAGTTTGTGTGCTGATTACTTACGCTATAAAACAAGTGATACGACATGGTGTCAGAAGTGGGATACTCAAAGAGGTTTGCGGAAGATTTTGTGACAGGGTAGATGAAGTTTTAATTAATAAGTGAGGTCGCAAAGTCATGGAACAAGCGGCAAGAAGTCAACGAGCTCCAGGTGATGCAGCTGCCGGGGGAGAGAGCCGCCCGCGCCGGGCCCATGTGCTACATTTAGCATCCAGCCACCTGAGCCATTCAACTTCTCCAAACCCCACGAATGGGAAAGATGGATTAGACGTTTTGAACGTTTCCGTCAGGCCAGTAATCTTCACGCTTCCTTGCAAGATAATCAGATAAATACTCTCATGTACTGTATGGGCGATGAAGCGGACGACATTTTAAAAGGATTAAATTTGACAAATGAAGACATGCAGCAATACGACGCAGTAAAGGAGGGGTTTCACACGTTTTTTGTTGTGAAGAAAAATGTAATCTACGAAAGAGCACGCTTCAACATGAGAAAACAAGGGGAAAACGAGTCTGTCGACTCATTCGTGACTGCATTGTTTTCCTTGGCCGAGCACTGCAAATATGGACCACTGCACAACGAACTCATCAGAGACAGTTTAGTCGTCGGTTTGAATGATTTACGTCTGTCAGAGCGAATGCAGCTAGATAAAGATCTTACGCTGGAAAAAGCCATTGATATGGCAAGACAGACTGAAGCAGTGAAACAGCAACAGAGTGACCTATGTGGTGAAAGTGCTGTTAAAACTTCTGGCTCTGTGGCAGGCAGAGAGTTAAAAGTGGCCATGCAGAAAAATAAAAATTTAAACAGTCACATTCAAGATGTCATAAATGTGGAAAAAGCCCATCACACCCAAAAGCACACTGTCCCGCAAATTCAGTACTGTGTCATGCCTGCGGAAAAAAGGGTCACTTTCAAAAGGTGTGCATTTCATCCAAAAAGGTGAACGAGATCCAAGAACAGGACCCTGGCATATTTTTAGGCACGGTGATTGCTGAGGGTGACCCCTGGATAATTGATATTAAAATAAAGGATTGTGATGTGCAATTCAAAATTGACACAGGTGCAGATGTCACTGTTATGCCAGACCATGTGTTCCACGAGATTTTCAAGGATGGCAAGAAACCTGCACTCCTGAAGGTGACTAAGCCCTTACTTGGACCGGGATGCTCGCCACTCAAGGTGATTGGAGTGTCAAACATGCTACTTCAGAAAGGTGACAAGCATTCATTGGAAGAAGTGTATGTTGTTAAAAGTCTGCATTCAGCACTGTTAGGTAGACCTGCCATCACCAAACTTGGTCTTGTCACACGTGTTGATGAGATAAGCATGCCCACTTTGCAGGAACGCTATCCTAAGTTGTGCAGTGGGCTAGGACTGATACAGAGACCATACACTATTAAACTGAGCCCGGGAGCGGTCCCTTTCTCCCTTAAAACCCCACGGCGCATCCCTCTTCCACTCATGCCTAAGGTTAAAAGTGAATTACAACGCATGGAACATTTGGGGGTCATAAGCAGGGTGGAGGAACCCACGGATTGGTGTGCAGGCATTGTCGTGGTGCCTAAAAAGTCCGGTGACCCACGAATCTGCGTTGATTTAACGAAGCTCAATGAATCTGTGCGTAGGGAGAAATACATTCTTCCCTCTGTGGAACAGACCCTCGGACTGTTAGCGGGAGCTTGTGTTTTTAGTAAGCTAGACGCGAACATGGGATTTTGGCAAATTCCCCTAGCTGAGCAGTCCACCAAGCTGACAACTTTTATTACACCGTTTGGGCGGTACTACTTCAATCGTTTGCCCTTCGGTGTCGCATCGGCGCCAGAACACTTTCAAAACCGCATGGTAACTGAGGTCACTGAAGACCTGGAAGGAGTGGTTTGTCATATGGACGATGTGCTCGTGTGGGGGTGTTCTCAAGAGGAGCACGATGCACGCCTTCACGCTGTGCTCCAAAAGATGGAAAATGCTGGCATTACCCTCAATTTAGACAAATGTGCCTTGTCGCAGCGTGAAGTCAAGTTTCTCGGACACATTATATCAGACTCGGGGGTGCGCCCAGACCCAGCTAAGACCGCAGCTGTCCAAGAGATGCCCGAGTCATCGAACATCACAGAGCTCAGAAGCTTTCTTGAAATGGTCAACCAGTTGGGAAAATTGATCCACCATCTGGCAGAAAAGGATAAACCTCTCAGGGATCTTCTGTCCAAGAAAAACTGTTGGTTATGGGGAGAAGCACAAGCCAGAGCTTTTCAAGACTTGAAAAAAGACTTGTCATCTACACCAGTGTTGGTACGACGCAAAGAAGACGATCAAAGTATCGGCAGATGCGTCATCATACGGACTGGGTGCAGTCCTTCTGCAACAAGAAGGTGATGACTGGATGCCTGTTGCCTATGCGTCACGGTCTCTAACTCCTGTCGAGCAAAGATACGCACAGGTAGAAAAGGAGGCCCTTGGGCTGACCTGGGCATGTGAGAGATTTCGTGACTTTTTGATTGGCCAACAATTTGTTATGGAAACGGACCATAAACCCTTATTGAGTCTTCTTGGTGGCCGAGAACTGGATGCTCTACCTCCCCGCATTCAACGCTTCCGAATGAGATTGATGCGCTATTCATACAAGATTTCTCATGTTCCTGGAAAGAGTCTCTGGACTGCTGACACACTGTCGCGTGCCCCATTGCCTGCTGTCAAAGAGAACATGGATGAGGAGCTCATGGAAAGCACTAACATTTATGTTGACAACATCATGGATCATCTTCCAGCAAGCCAAGGCCCTGGCAAAAGCTAGGGACAGATCTGTTTTTCTGGAAAGGGAAAACATACCTCTTAGTTGTGGATTACTACTCGCGGTACGTGGAGGTGGCAAACCTTTCGCTCACCAGCTCGCCATCAATTCTCATCCAGTACTTTCTCAGAATTCGCAGCTACTTACGGATTCAGACATGTTACCAGCAGCCCAAAGCATCCACGCAGCAACGGAGAGGCGGAGCAGGCTGTACAGATGGTGAAAAACCTCCTCAAAAAAACCGCAAGATCCTTACCTTGCTTTACTGTCGTACAGGTCAACTCCTTTGCTTAATGGATACAGCCCAGCCCAGCTGCTAATGGGACGCCGTCTTCGTACCACTGTGCCAATCCTTCCCAGGTTGCTGGACCCTTCGTTACCTGATTGCACTGCTGTAAGTGCTCGTGAGAGAGAGAAAAGAAGTGCAGACATGAGATGTTTCAATAAACGTCATCGTGTGCAGGATCTACAAAGACTCTCACCTGGTGAGCAGGTGTGGGTCACAGATCAAAAGGTCTCAGGAGCTGTGGTGGAAGAACATTCCACACCACGGTCTTGATTACTCACGCTATAAAACAAGTGATACGACAGTGACCACCGGTCCTGTGGCACATTTTTGCTCATCATGATATTTTCCGTCGACGTGCATGAAGTACAAAGCTTACTCAATGCATAATAATTTCCCTTCAAATACATTGCAGAAATGGATCATTTGTATTTGTGGCAAGAGAGGTAGTCTACATAAGCCCAACTTTACTTTCAGTTTCGCATTTAATTTGTTTTGGATTGTTTAGGCAAATTTATTTTTTTTATTTTTTTCATCATTGCTCTGTTCTGAATAAGGTTAAAGTTAAAGGATTTGTTGTGGAGTGAGGGAAATAATGTCAGAACATTATAACATTACGCTGTAGGCCTGTTTTTCAGAATATAATAAAATGTGACTTATAGACCTAGCCGCTGTGACCTGTCGGTTTAATTTTTCCTCTCAAAAACGTACAATTTATGTTAATGTGTTTTACCTTCTGCAAACGAAAATAGCCGCTTGATTATATTATAGGAGTGGGACCTCCTCTCTCACCACCCTTGATGGCGGACCAGCATGGGGCTATACGGCTGTCCCGCCGGTGGAGTGTGCTGTCGCGATGCAACTGTGTCCTGGCGCTGCTTCCACTTGGCGGGGCAGTCCGTCACTCCCTTCCCGGGCCTGTAGGCACTCGTCGGCTCTGATCGGCAGTGCCTATTCGGCCTGTGGCACCGCTTGCTCCGCCTTGCACGCCATGATGTTGTTACAGGTTCCTCAGGCTCAGGCACTGAAGGACCTGTACGAGGGTGGTCACGACCCAGAAATTCTCAGGGAGCTTGGTATCACCACGGACCTCGCACTACGTGCGACGAATGTGACCGCGCGGTCTTTGGGTCATGCCATGTCCACAATGGTGGTCCAGGAACACCATCTCTGGCAGACATGAGGGACTGTGATAAGACCAGGTTCCTCGACGCTCCCGTGTCCCAGACCGGCCTCTTCGGCGACACAGTGGAGAACTTCGCCCAGCAGTTCTCCGCCGCAAAGAAGCAGACTGAGGCCATCAGTCACATCCTGCCCCGGCGCGCATTCACATTCCCGGGTTGCTCAATTGTGCAGCCGATGAGCTCTCACAAGCTGCGCTTCCTGGAGAATGGAGACTCCACCCCAAGTCGGTTCAGCTGATTTGGAGACGCTTTGGGGAGGCTCAGTTAGACCTGTTCGCTTCCCCAGAGGCGTCTCACTGCCAGTTGTTTTACTCCCTGACCAGAGGTACTCTCGGCACGGACACACTGGCATGCAGCTGGCTGCGGGGCCTTCGTAAATATGCATTTCCCCCAGTGAGCCTTCTCGCACGCTGTGCAAGATCAGGGAGGACGAGGAGCAGGTCCTCCTGGTAGCCCCTTACTGGCCCACTCAGACCTGGTTCCTAGAGCTAATGCTCCTTGTGACAGCCCCTCCCTGGCAAATTCCTCTGAGGGAGGATCTTCTGACTCAGAGAGGGGGCACCCTGTGGCACCCATGTCCAGACCTCTGGAACTTACATGTCTGGTCCCTGGATGGGACGCGGAGGTTCTAGGTGACCTACCTCAAGGGGTAGTGGACACCATTACTTCAGCGAGAGCTCAGTCCACGAGACATGCCTAACCTGTTCGTTGACTGGTGTTCGTTGACCTCCGAAGATGCTCGATCAGAGCCGTGCTTTCCTTTGGAAGCGTAGGCTGTCCCCCTCCACCCTATGTGGCTGCTATTTCTGCAAACCATGACCTCATAGAAGGAAGGTCGGTGGGAAAACAACCTGGTCACCAGGGGCCTCATGTATCAACGCTGTGTACGCACAAAAACTTTGCGTACGCCAGATTTCACGCTCACGTTTGGATTTACTAACGATGAAATTAACGTGAGAATGTTCGTTGATCTGCGCCAACTTCTTGTCTGGCATACGTGTATTTCTTCTGCGTGTTTGTTTTATTTCCCTTGGCGACTCCTAGAGGCAATTATGTTAAATTGCACACTACAAAGTATCGCACCAACACATGTGAAAAACATTGCTATTAATTTATAATTGATAAAAAGGGTTAATTGACACAATATTTTTCTACCAATTATGTGATTTAGAACATATAAAAGCATTTGCAAATGTATACAACCCTTAGTCTATGGCAATGGCATGGCTATGGCTATGGCAATGGCCCTGCACAGACCTTTTGAGGGGCATGTGCTGAAACTGAAAAAAGGGAACCCACCCCCCCCCCAACCCCTCCACCACCAAAAAAAATAACACACAATAATATTCTTCTTATATTATATTTAATTAGTATTAATAACTTTTATACAGATAATATATACATATATAGGGTATCTTATGTATATATCTTATGTAGGATATATATATCTTATGTAAACTAATTAAAACAACACTGTGGTCCACTGGGATGTCCCTCTCAATGGCTATATAGGCTATATAATATGATGAAATGTTAATAAATTACATCATGTATTTTACAAGCATCAGCAAATTCAGCAGATAGCCATAAAATCAAAATAGAAATTTCTTATAATATATTTTACCTAGCTGACAAGGATCACTCGGTTACTTTGTGTCAAACTAAATCACATTATGTCAACATCACACCGTGTGGTGATGCATTATATGAACCTTTATAGACATAGGCCTACTTTAAGACAACGTTGCACTTATTCAAACAACAATATATTTTACCATTACAAGACAAAGACGTTCATCTGCTTCCGCTTTATGACTCTGACTGATGTGCTGAAACGTAAGTTGCCGCTGTTCTCCTCTTACCTGCACCTTTACATCGATCGGACCATTTCTTTTTTAATTCGTTCACAGTGCGATGTTCAGACCCCCCTGCATTAACCGCGTCAGCTAAACTCTCCCACTCTATTTTTTCTATTTTTTTTTTTTACAAACTTGTAAATAACAGTTTTCTCCGGTCTACCTCCGATAGTAGCACCTTCAATTCACATTCTTTGAAGTTTCTCTTGCTTGCTTTTTCGTTTGGTTTTGCCAAAGTGGAGTCATTACCATATTAATACGGGGGAGGAGGCAGGGAGGGGTTTTGCGCTCGTGCATGTGCGCTCAATTTCACGTTAATTCGGATGTACAAAGAGATTATGCGTGGAATTCCGCGTACGCAGTGTTTCATACATCTGATTTTTTTACTGCGTACGCACATTTACAGCTTTGTCCGTACGCAATGTTTTAGGATTAATTCAACGCAAGTCTTTGTACATGAGGCCCCAGATTTCTCAGGGGTGCCAGAAGGTTAAATCCTCCTAGGCCCCCCTCCGTACCCTCTTGGGACCTTTCTCTAGTGCTTGCAGCGCTACAGCGGGCCCCCTTTGAGCCCTTGCAGTCAGTTGAGCTGAAGTTTCTTTCAATGAAAACTCTGCTCCTGCTTGCATTGGTTTCCATCAAGAGGGTAGGGGACCTACCGTGCCTAGAGTTTGGCCCGGCGGATTCCCAGGTAACTCTGAGGCCCCGGCCTGGCTATGTGCCCAAGGTTCCCACTATTTCCTTCAGGGACCAGGTGGTGAGCCTGCAAGCGCTCCCCTCGGAGGAGGCAGACCCAGCCCTAGCTTTGCTCTGTCCTGTTCGAGCACTAAGATGCTACGTTGACCTGACACAAAGCTTCAGGGCCTCAGACCAGCTCTTTGTGTGTCATCCATCTCTAAGCAGAGGATGGCTCACTGGATAGTGGATGCCATTACCCTGGCCTGTCAGGCTCAGGGTGTGCCCTGTCCCCTCAGTCTGAGAGCACACTCAACTAGAAGTGTTGCATCCTCCTGGGCGTTGGCTCGTGGCGCCTCTCTGACTGACATTTGTAGTGCTGTGGCCTGGGCGACACCTAACACGTTCACTAGGTTCTATAGCCTTCGTGTAGAGCCAGTTTCCTCCTGTGTTCTCACCTCAAACAGGTAGAAACACAGAGAGGCCTCTGGCTCGGGTCGGCTTGCTATCCTGCTCCAGAGTATCCCTATAGTGACTCTGTCGAGCTCCTCCGGCAAGACCCTCACTCGATGAATCCTTCAGAACCGTAGAGGGTCGGGCTTCACATAGAACTTTTGCAGACTGACCACAAGTAGGCTGTAATTTAACCTCATTAAATATTTTAAACGTGAAAATAAGTAATTGAATTTAATGAATCATTATTTATTAAGTTGTTAATAATGGATGAACACCACAGAAATCATGCATATATCATATATATATATATATAGTGAGGTCAATAAGTATTAGATCACCCTGTGATTTTGCAAGTTCTCTTACTTAAATCATGGAGAGGTCTACAATTTTCAGCACAGGTGCATTTCCACTGTGAGAGACAGAATCTAAAAATAAAAATCTGTAAGAAGCATATCAAGGTTCTGAAGTGGCCTAGCCATCCAAAATCCAATAGAAAATCTTTGGAGGGAGCCGAAACTCTGTGTTGCTCAGCGACAGCCCCGAAACCTGACAGATCTAGAGAAGATCTGTATGGAGGAGTGGGCCAAAATCCCTCCTGCAGTGTGTGCAAACCTGGTGAAGAACTACAGGAACCGTTTGACCTCTGTAATTGTTAACAAAGGCTTCTGTACCAAATATTATTATTTTTTTTGACTCAAGTGATCAAATACTTATTTGACACAGTAATTCACAAATAAATAGTTAAAAAAATCATACAAATGTGATTTCTGGATTTTTATTTTTAGATTCTGTCTCTCACGGTGGAAGTGTCATGATCTGGGCTGTGGGGTTTCCCTCAGCCACCTGAGGTCGCTGTTTTCCCTTCCCTGCACTGCACTTCCCTGATTGTATCACCTGTCTTGATTATGTCACCCGTTCTTCCCCAGCTGATCACTATTATGATTAGTCTTTATAATCTCCACTCGTTCCCCACTCGGTGAGTCTGCATTGTCTTCCTGTTTCTGTGTATCCTGCTCCTGTCTAGATCCTGTTGTGTGTGCCGTGTTGGCCTTTTGTTTATTTATTTGTGTTTGTTTGTATTAAAATCTCCACCTGCATTAGGACCCAGACCTCCTACTTCCGAACATGACAGGAAATGCACCTGTGCTGAAAATTGTAGACCCCTCCATGATTTCTAAGTAAGAGAACTTGCAAAATCACAGGGTGATCAAATACTTTTTGACCTCACTGTATATATACACAGAAATCAGAAAATGATAATGTTTTAGTCACCAAACATGTTTTTTTCCCTCAGTGAAATTGAAAGTATTATATTCTGAGTTTGTCCTGTTCTGCAAGATTTTTTTTTTATCTTGACGTTTATTTGTGTGGTTTATTTGCGTCGGACTAAACAAAGGTTTTGTTTTAGACATTGACACCCTTCATATTTGTGCTGCCGGTAGTTCCTCAAGTAGATTAAGCATTAGTTAATGATCGTGAGAAATGAGGACATGTGAAGGGGATTTCTTTAAATATTTAAAGCATGTGTTTTTCTAGTTCTGCAAGGATTTAATTGTCAAAACAACCTGGAGCTTAACAGGTTCAAAACTGTGGCAAGGATACTTCAGGAGGAACATCTCCAGAGTGAAGAAACGGGCAGGTCAAATCATCATCTGACCCCTCTCACCCTGACCACAACTTGTTAACACTCCTGCCCTCCAGCAGACGCTACAGATCTCTGTGCACTAGAACACCTAGGCAAAAACTTAATCTGCTTTTCTCTCC
>NC_133385.1:1449517-1504509 GCF_049309525.1 Garra rufa
CCTCACTCGTAATGAAACGAGTGCACGGAGGGACACACAGCTTGTAGTGCTGCTTGCTTGTAACACTCTTCGAAGGAACAGACATCACTCTCAAAACAAAAGCTGTACCAACTTGTACAAAACGGAGAGCGATCACACACAGACACAGATCGCTTGCTGAAATGACAGAAACTGGCGTTGTACTCCACCGTACGTGCTCTTATGCTTCCCGGTCGGTTGACGTCTCTCACTCTCGTTGGATAGTTGCACACATGATTCAGGACGCGGTCATGCTGGAGGCATTCCCAAAGCGTTCGACGCAGCTCGAGTTACCTGGAAGGGAACTTAAAATATATTTAGTGATTATTTTGGGTCCTCATTCCTGTTAACAACAACACATTTTTCTGACTGACAAACTAGTTGAGGAATTACTGTCAGCACAAATATGAAGGGTAAAAATGTCTAGAACAAAAGCTTGATGTTCAGTGAACTTTGACAAATACATAAAGGAATGATCAGCCCCACAAATATGTAGCTGGAGCTACATTTCTACTCATAAGGTTGGTTCAGTCTCAAGGAAGAACATTTCTCCAAGTAAACATGCTGACAGAACAGGACAAACAAGCGTTTCACAAAAACATGGTAAGCATAGGTAGATTGTACAAGCGAGCGGGAGGGACATGATTGTTACAATGGCATTTTGAAAAAGTATCTGGTACCTTTATTTTGCAACAACTCAAACATTAGTATGCACATAAAATGCTCATAAACATAGGTCCCAAATCACCTGCAAATGACACTCAGATGTGAGTGATACTTCAAAACAATAACTTCACGAGTTTGCGCTTACATATAATAAACACCCGAATTTGCTGTAAGCCTTGTATGTATTTGTCTCCCTTTCATTCCTGAAGCGGTAGGGGCTGGGTGCCTTTTTCTTTTTGTAGCTCTTTTTCTTCTGTTTTTTTGGGGATAGTTATGGAGGTAGGAGAAGAACCATTTCTTTTTCTTTAATTTTGTAGAGTTTAGTTAGTACCTGATTGGGTTTAGTTAGCAATCATTTTGTTTATTATTTTGACCTTGTCCAGCCCTGAACAGATGCTTCATTGTGCCTTTATGAAACTGAAAGAAAAATGGTAACACTTTATAATAATGTTCAGTTGTAAGTCATTCATAAGTGGTTAGTTAATGATAAAATAATGATTTGCAAAACATTCACAAATGTTTAATAAGTGATATGTTAACAATTTGTGTATGTTTGTTAATTCATTTACAAGTAATTAGTTAATGATGAACTAATCATTTACAAAACATGACTATGCATTCATAAATGATTAATAAGTGATATGTTAGTATTTTTATATGTTTTGTAGATTAAGTTATAAATCATTTAGAAGTGATTAGATAATGATGAACTAATAATTTACAAAACATGATTATACATTTACAAATGATTATTGAATAATATGCTAACAATTTACAAATCTGTCATAATTTATCTTAAAAAATAGCATATTATGAAATAATCAAACAGATCCTTAGTAAGTGGTTAATATGTTGCTAGTTAATATATCATTTGTCACTTAATTAAAATAATTAAAATTACATTTTTATCCTTCACTGAAGATCGCATCATGAATAAATCATTTACAAATCTTTCTGCATCCCCTAATCTAAAGTGTAAACAATTCATCATTTGTAAATGTTTTACTCATTTTTTCAAAGGTCTTTCACCCAGTGTGTACACCCACCTGATGCCCACACAACCTGGTACCAGAAGGTTTGTAAAACATTTACAACTGATGAGTAGTTTACACTTTAGATTAGAGGATGCAGAAAGTGTTGTAAATACCTTGAATACACCATATCTTGTTGAAAATGGAGGTGACAGTTAAGGGGTTAACTAGTCATTTTTTTTTACTATTTACTAAGGATCTTTTTAATCATTATTATATGCTATTTTTAAGATAATTTACGACAGATTGGTAAATTGTTAGCATATTACTTAGAATAAAATTAACATATAATTTATTAATAATTTATAAACACATAGTCATGTTTTGTAAATAATTAGTTTATCATTAACTAATTACTTGTAAATTAACTTGTAACTGACTTATACATGAATTTACAAAACATACACGAATTATAGCATATCACTTGTTAATCATTTGTGAATGTTTTGTAAATGATTATTTCATCATTAACTAATCACTTTTAAAAGACTTGTCTGAACTAATAACTGAACGTTATAATAAAGTGTTACCAGAAAAAAAAAAGAAAAAGAAAAAAACACACACACACACACACACACACACACACACACACACAAGGAAACTGCTGAAATTGACACTTGTGAGACACTTTATTTATGTTGCTTCCCTGACCCTGGACCAGGGGCGTAACGTCTCGGTTACGTATTGTAACCCTCGTTCCCTGAAGGAGGGAACGGAGACGTCTCGTCGAGACCGACGAATTGGGATATCGCCTGGATAGACCAATATACTTCGTGTGTATACAAACGAGCCAATGAATATTGGCATGCATGATTGCAGCCAGCAGCGGCTGATCACAGCGTGAGCATATAATACGCAGCAGGTGCATGCATCATCAAGGTTTCGCTGAGGAGCTGGGACAGGCCCGGCCGTACAGCGGTGGTACAGAAGCCTCGGCGACGGGACGAGACGTCTCCGTTCCCTCCTTCAGGGAACGAGGGTTACAATACGTAACCGAGACGTTCCCTATCAGTCGGTCTCTTCGACGTCTCGTCGAGACCGACGATTTGGGATCCCTAACAAAGCGCCGTGCCTGCTGTCCCTTCCAGTGTCCTGAGCGGGCCCCCCTGGGTCCCGTTACTGGCTTTGGCCAGGGGCTCGCATCAAGGAGAGCCAGTCACTGTATAACTCAGCACCATCCATTTCAGTGAAACTGGAGCACTGGGAATATGCGGAGGTCACGTCCTTCCGATAGGAGGTTCGGAGCAATACACATATAACTCAATTCAGGTTTATATGGAAGATTGGAGGTGATTGAACCCTCATATACTGGTAGAAGTACTACCGGGGACACACATAGCATCTGGGGCGCAATGTGGACTTTGTAAGAGATGCAATTAAGTCTCTACGTAGAGCCTAGCCCTCTACCGGTTCTAAAGGATTCATCGAGTGAGGGCCTGACGCCTGACGTTCCGCTACGTCAGCTGTCAAGCTCAGCGGAGGAGCTCAACAGAGCTACTCTTAGGTTACTCTGGAGCAGTATAGCAAGCCGACCCGAGGCCTCTCTGTGCCTACCCGTTTGAGGTGAGAACACAGGAGGAGACTGTGTCTACACGAAGGCTATAGAACCTAGTGAACGTGTTAGGGGTCGCCCAGCCCGCCGCTCTACAAATGTCACTTAGCGAGGCGCCGCGAGCCAATGCCCAGGAGGATGCAACACTCCTAGTCGAGTGTGCTCTCAGCCTGAGGGGGCAGGGCACACCCTGAACCTGATAGGCCAGGGTAATGGCATCCACTATCCAGTGGGCCATCCTCTGCTTGGAGACGGCATTCCCCTTCTGCCTGCCTCCATGACACACAAAGAGCTGGTCTGAGGTCCTGAAGCTTTGTGTCCGGTCAACGTAGCATCTCAGTGCTCGGACGGGACAAAGCAAAGCCAGGGCTGGGTCTGCCTCCTCCGAGGGCAGCGCTTGCAGGCTCACCACTTGGTCCCGGAAGGGAGTCGTGGGAACCTTGGGCACATAACCAGGCCGGGGCCTCAGTGTTACCTGGGAATCCGCCGGGCCAAACTCTAGGCACGAATCGTTGACCGAAAATGCATGCAGGTCTCCTACCCTCTTGATGGAAGCCAATGCAAGCAGGAGCAGAGTTTTCATTGAGAGAAACTTCAGCTCAACTGACTGCAAAGGCTCAAAGGGAGCCTGCTGCAGTGCTGTGAGCACTAGCGACAGGTCCCAAGAGGGCACAGAAGGGGGCCTAGTGGGATTCAACCTCCTGGTTCCCCTAAGAAACCTGGTGACCAGGTCGTGCTTCCCTACCGACCTTCCTTCTATGAGGTCGTGGTTGGCAGCTATAGCAGCCACATAGACTTTAAGGGTTGAGGGGGACAGCCTACGCTCCAACCCTTGCTGCAAAAAGGAGAGCACGGCTCTGATCGGGCATCTTCGGGGGTCCTCTCCCCGGGAGGAACACCAATCAACGAACAGGTTCCATTTAAGGGCGTAGGCATGTCTAGTAGACTGCGCTCGCGCCGAAGTAATAGTGTCAACTACCCCTTGGGGTAGGTCACTTAGAACCTCCGCGTCCCGTCCAGGGACCAGACATGTAATTTCCAGAGGTCTGGACGCGGGTGCCATAAGGTGCCCCGTCTCTGAGTCAGAAGATCCTTCCTCAGAGGAATTTGCCAGGGAGGGGCCGTCGCGAGGAGCATGAGTTCGGGGAACCAGGTCTGAGTGGGCCAATAAGGGGCTACCAGAAGGACCTGCTCCTCGTCCTCCCTGATCTTGCACAATGTCTGTGCGAGAAGGCTCACTGGGGGAAACGCATATTTGCGGAGGCCCCGCGGCCAGCTGCATGCCAGTGCGTCCGTGCCGAGCGTGCCCTCGGTCAGGGAGAAAAAGAGCTGGCAGTGGGCTGTCTCCGGGGAGGGGAACAGATCTACTTGAGCCTCGCTGAAGCATCTCCAAATCAGCTGAACCGACTGGGGGTGGAGTCTCCACTCTCCGGGAAGCGCAGCTCGTAAGAGCTCGTCGGCCGCACGGTTGAGCAACCCGGGAATGTGAATGGCACGAAGCGACCTCAGATGCTTCTGACTCCACAAGAGGAGATGACGGGCGAGTTGCGACATGCGACGGGAGCGTAGACCGCCTTGCCGGTTGATGTACGCAACGGTCGCAATATTGTCCGTACGGACCATAGACTGTAAAAAAGATGGACGACGCGTCTCCGCTTCTTTCCACTATAGAAAAGTGAAGCCAAAACAGCTCAATATGGCCGCTACCATTTTGGGAAAATTACGTCATTTGGAGCCAGAGCATGCGCAGTAGAGGTTCGTTTGGAGCCAGAGCATGCGCAGTAGTGTCGTGAGGCAGAGCCGCGGTGTCAAAGTCCCGCCCAAACTCCCGCAGACCCAATCGCATGATCACAATCATGACACCACACCCCATTTTTATAGCATCAAATAACTACTTAAAAGCGAACTTATTAGAAAAACAAACACCTGCACATGAATCAGCATTATAATAACTACTTTCCACAATGGAAATCATGTTTGGAAAAAAATTATTTGAAGTGTAATTCGATTGTTTAGTTTGGCTCACGTCCCATTAGATTACATGGAGAGGGCGGGGTTTATGACCTATACTGCAGCCAGCCACCAGGGGGCGACTTGGAAACTTTTGGCTTCACTTTTCAGGACACCTACGGCACGCTTGGTACGGACCAGCACGTGTTTGCCACGTAGGTGCCCCTTGAGGCGGAGCAGGGCGAGACGTACTGCAAGCAACTCGAGGCAGTTGATGTGCCAAGTCAGCTGGGGGCCCGTCCAAACCCCTGAAACTGCCTGTCCGTCGTACGTGGCTCCCCACCCGGTGGCGGAGGCATCTGTGTGTAGCACAGCATGCCTGGAGACCTGTTCCATGGGTACTCCTGCCCGTAGAAATGAGAGGTCTGACCACGGGGTGAAGGTCTGGCGGCAAGCCGGTGTTATTTGAACCCGGTGAGAGCCGCGAAGCCACGCTCTCCTCGGGACTCGGCCATGAAGCCAGTGTCGAAGCGGTCTCATATGGAGCAGGCCTAGCGGTGTAACCGCCGCTGCTGCTGCCATATGCCCCAGGAGCCTCTGAAATTGTTTCAGTGGGACCGCTGTCCTGCTCTTGAACGTGTCTAGGCAGTTCAACACTGACTGAGCACGTTCCTGCGTGAGTCGTGCTGTCTGGCTGACCGAGTCCAGTTCCATACCGAGAAAAGAGATTCTCTGTGTTGGAGAGAGTTTGCTCTTTTCCCAGTTGACCCGAAGACCCAACTGGCTGAGGTGTGCGAGCACCAGGTCCCTGTGTTCGCATAACTGAACTCGAGACTGTGCTAGGATGAGCCAGTCGTCGAGGTAGTTGAGAATGCGAATGCCCTGTTCTCTGAGGGGAACAAGGGCTGCCTCCGCGACCTTCGTGAAGACACGGGGGGAGAGGGACAGCCCGAAGGGCAGGACCGTGTACTGATATGCCCTGCCTTCGAACGCGAACCGCAGAAAGGGTCTGTGGCGCGGAAGGATTGAGACATGAAAGTACGCGTCCTTCAGGTCGATCGCTGCAAACCAATCTTGGGGACGGACACATCTGAAAATGTGTTTCTGAGTGAGCATTTTGAACGGTAGCCTGTGAAGGGCCCGGTTCAAGACGAGCAGATCCAAGATCGGTCGAAGCCCGCCGCTTTTCTTGGGTACTATGAAGTACGGGCTGTAAAAGCCTGTCCTCATATCGGCTGGAGGGACCGGCTGTATCGCTTCCTTCGCCAGTAAGGAAGCGATCTCTGCACGCAAGATGGGAGCATCTGCGGCCCTGACAGAGGTGAAGTGGATACCTCTGAACTTGGGATGGCGCCGGGCGAACTGAATCGCATAGCCGAGAGTGATGGTCCGAAGGAGCCAGCAAGATGGGCTGGGAAGCTCTTCCCAGGCTCCCAGAAAATGAACAAGCGGCACAAGGGGGACCACCGTCGTACCCGCGGGGGTGCAGCGAAGAGGGGGGCAGGGGCCCTGCCTCACAGTCTCGTTGCCGGACCGGGGTGGGGTCAGAGCGTCTGTATGTTGTGTATGTGAGACGCTTACCGGCGCATGAGCCGATGGTGCGTGAGTAGTCTGTCTCGCCGTACTCTCGAACCGCCCATCGTCGCTTGCTGGCGAGGGGGGAGGACGGGTGAGGCGCAGGGGTGGCCTGCGCACTCCCCGCAGTCCCGCTTGGGGACCCAGAGATAGAGAAATTTGCTCTTTTGTCGAGTATTTGGGTACCACCGACCGTCAGGAAAAAACAAACAAAAGATTCTCCGCCCGGCCCTCCTCCGGGGGAGGGAGTGGTGCGGTCACCATCTCCCGAAGAGCAGCATCCTCCATCTCTGGGTCGCCCGTCTCAGGGTCTCTTGCTCTTACGCTTCCCACTGGTCTTTGTGGGGGCCTGGACGGGCTGGGCGGCTGCCCGGCGACCGGCTCCACGGCGCCGTTGTGAAGGCTGCTGCGGTGGCTGCTGTGGAGCGGAGGCGGAAGCCGGGGGCCGCCCTCGGCGACGAGCAGACTGGGGTGCCGCCGGCGGACGGGTGGAGGCAGCAGCTGTACGCCGGGGCAGGATGTGACTGATGGCCTCAGTCTGCTTCTTGGCTGCGGAAAACTGCTGGGCGAAGCTCTCCACAGCGTCGCCGAAGAGGCCGGTCTGGGACACCGGAGCGTCGAGGAACCTGGTCTTATCGCAGTCCCTCATATCAGCCAGACACAGCCAGAGATGGCGTTCCTGGACCACCATGGTGGACATGGCACGACCCAGAGACCGCGCGGTCACCTTCGTCGCACGTAGCGCGAGGTCCGTGGCGATACGAAGTTCACGAAGAACTTCTGGGTCGTGACCACCCTCGTACAGGTCTTTCAGTGCCTGGGCCTGATGCACCTGTAGCAACGCCATAGCGTGAAGGGCGGAACCAGCGGAGCCGCAGGCCGCATAGGCACTGCCGATCAGAGCCGACGAGTGCCTACAGGCCCGGGACGGGAGCGACGGATTGTTGCCCCGCCAAGTGGAAGCGGCGCCCGGACACAGTTGCATCGCAACCGCACGCTCCACCGGCAGGACTGCCGTGTATCCCCGCGCTGGTCCGCCATCGAGGGTGGTTAGGGAGGAAGTCCCACTCGAGCGGTTTCGGGCAGTAAAAGGTGCCGTCCACATGTTGTAAGCCCAGACACGTGAGGCAGTGTGCGTGGCCATCACCCGGCACCAGGAAACGGCCGCACCCAGAAATGCACGGGGAGAAAGGCATGTTGCCTCGTCTTTAAAAAGACGCTCAACCCGTGGAGCTCCTTTAGAAATTCACTCTTTTCAGAAATTGCTCTTATAGGAATTTGCTCTTTTAGTGCTGAGGCGCACAGGGGAGATGGCCGCAGCAACACAGAAGGTGGATGGTGAAGACCAGCTGTGTGCTTCCACTCGACACGGAAGACCACGCCGCTGAAGCGCCGTGCCGCCAACACAAAAGAGAAAAAAAGGAGGTAAGTGTGCTTCTTGGCTCGTTCCACAATAATGGTCCCGCTCCGAAGCGAAAGCTTGATGATGCATGCACCTGCTGCGTATTATATGCTCACGCTGTGATCAGCCGCAGCTGGCTGCAATCATGCATGCCAATATTCATTGGCTCGTTTGTATACACACGAAGTATATTGGTCTATCCAGGCGATATCCCAATTCGTCGGTCTCGACGAGACGTCGAAGAGACCGACTGATAGGGAACAATATACAACACACAACATTTAAAGAGTTTCTTTCTTTTTTACACACTGAATGGTGATACAAAATATATATCTCGTTTTTTTTTTTGTTTTTAGTATCCAAGCAAAAGAGAAAGACTCCCTGTTACAACTAGTGTAATTAAAATAAAACAGTGTCAAAAAAGCTTTCCTTATGCATTTTTTTTTTTTTTCTTATTTGGCAGATGCTGTGATGACCAACTTCCTGGGAGCAACAGAGTAAGACTTGAGGAATGCAGTTGGAATGCATTTTAAACAAGAATTAAAAACAATAATTTCATTGGTGGTTGTTTTGTTAAAATAAGTAAACCAATAAATGTTTTTTGTTTTTTTTGTTTTTTTTACGTTGTCATTTATCTGTAACGTTTTAACGTGAAGTGTGGCAACATGCTTTTGTTTTGCAATTGATTTATTTATTTTAAATATTTATGAGTTACTAAAAAAGTTACATTTATATTTTTATTTTATTGATAATCCATAATTTATGTCATAATATTTATATTTAAGTGTATTGTATTTATAATATTTTATTCTGCATTAAAATATAATGTTGTATTGCCTTAAAATTGTTTATTATTTGTTAAAACTGTATATTTAATTTGTTTGGATGGATTGCCATTTTGTTGTCTATTAGATGTATATATGTAGGCATTTATTAGCTGTCTATTTGATAACTATCTATTCTTGGGCTATGGTTAGACAACGATTCAATTTTCACTGACAGCCCACATTTTGTCTGGTTTTAACCTAGACATCCGGGCTGTGTTTGAACAGCTAATAGACGTCTTTTAAACACAAAATTGCTTGCTGGGTATCCTCCACTATAATGAGCAGCAATAAACTTATATTTCGGCTTCTGTGGATATTTTGATGAAAGTAACTCAAAAGTAGTGTAACACATTACAATTTAGAGACAGTAATATTGTAACATAACTAACTACTTTTAAAAGACAGTAACTAGTAATATATAATGTATTACAATTTGGAAGTAACTTGCCCAACACTGCAGGTCTGGCAGGGATTGTCAGTGGGGGGATTGAATAAGCAGTGCTCTCTTAGTTCAAAAATCACATTTAGTGTGGCAAAATTGAGTACACTATAGATGTTCTTGAGATTGTCTCAAGAAGTACTAAATAATTTTTAGCATACTAAGTGCAAAATTAGTGTGTGAAAATAGAGTAAGTATTGTTTAAGTACATTATGGAAGTGCACTCTTTTGTCCATCTGGGGTAGTTGGTGTTACACTGCGTTTGGTTATACACTGATTACATTACTTGACCACCATTGCAGCACCTTCACTGTCATTTTGCATTTTTTGGAAATAAAAATAATTTACTGCAGTTGGAAAATGTACGCTATATACAATTCTAAACTCAAAGCATCTGACAACAGGGTTACCAGGTCTATATGACATAATTAGCTCAATGGCCAGTCAAGAACAACCCAAAATAGCACACTGACCATATCCCAAATATCAAAACTTATATATGTCATTTCCATATCGAAAAACCCTATTTTACAGTCGTGCACATTGAACATAAACACAGCTTAAAGGGTTCCTTCCAGTAGCCTTCACCAAACCTAAAATACAGCACCGTTTTGTCATTGATAGTACGCAAAATATTTAAATACAGGCTTTCATTAAAATTTCATTTCTGCAATATTTCAAAACTTTAAACTCAGGGGTCTCCAGGCCTGATCTGACATTTAATTACACTTTTTTATAGCAAATTCTGGTGATCGGAGATGATGGTAGTGAAGTTATAACACTTACAGTAAGGTGTCATTTGTTAATAGTGAATATAATAACTAAGTTGAACTAACAGCAAACAATACATTTCTAACAGTATTTATTATTGTTGTTAATGTTAGTTATTTAAAATGGACCTTATTTTTTTTTTTCTAGTGAAAGGTGCTGCCTAAGTCACATTATAAATAAACACAAACAATAATAATTATATCTGGTATTCCTGCACAAGACTAATACAGTTTTGTATTAATACTAGCATACATGTTATTGTTTAATTTTAAAAATAAATTTGAAGTGTTTAGTTTCCAGGAGATGGCAGCAATGTGCTACTAATCCTTTTACTAAAACCTTTGCCTTTGTCCTGTTTTTCTTCTTCTTCTCTTATGAAGAAGCCTATGGCAGCCTGTGACATTAAACTAGTAAAAATACAATTACAGATTTAAAGATTTATATTTTTTACTAGTGGAAATGTAAATCGTAATATTAAAAATAGCCATTGTTACTAGTAAAAATCCAATTCCCAATATCAAGAATTAGTTTCTTAACTAGTGAAAACTGAATTGTTGATATCACGAATGCATATCCTGCAATTGGATAAAAGTCAAAACTCCTTGCCATAGGCAGAACCGATTAGTGTGATCACCTAGAGATGCATGCCAGTCATAAATCTGTCCGACTGTTGTTTGACTTGCTTTGATGTCATGCAGAGCTGTTGTAGGTTGTAGGCTACATAAAAAAAAAAAAAAGCTGTGGAATGTGAAGTGACTTAAGGACGCCATGACTTAAAAAACCATGATGTAGTCTTGTTCTCTGCTTATTGTCAGGATTGTGGTCTGTTTCCTCCCTGTGTTCCTATTGATTTAGCTTGTTCCTTTGTCTCCCCTTTGGTTCAGTCTTATTTGGTTTAGTCTTGCCCTTATTTTCATTATCCTGGATTGTAAACACCTGTCTTGTTTAGTGCCCACTCCCCTTTGAATATGTTTAAATAGTCCATTGTTCCTGTTTCCCTTGTCCGGTAATGAAGTTTCAACGTCGCACATGTGTGACACATATTTGTTTCTTATAAACAAATATCATATGTTTTGTGTGTATCCATGATTAAGTGAAGATTCAAAGGGCAGTTTCTGACTGAAACAATGTGATATATGACTGTTATAAATAATACATTTAAAACTCCAGTATAACAGTTTATTGTCACGTTTGAAGGAGATGAGAGATGGGTCCAAATGCAGGTGAAAAGGGTTTTTAATTAAACAAATAAACAAACCAAGACAAAAGGCCAACACGGCACAAAACTAATAACTAGAACACAAAATAACAAAACCGAGAACAAGATCAAAGGCCAGGGATATCATGAACACAAAAGTACATCAAAGACACAAGACAATGCAGACCTGAAAACGGAATGAAGAGTGAGTGTTCTTATACAGAGTCCAGATAGTGAACAGCTGTGAGTGAATCAGTGTTAATGACAAAGACAGGTGAATGCAATCAGGAAGTGCAGTGTAGGGAAGGGAAAACAGCGACCCCAAGTGGCTGAGGGAGGCCCCACAGCCCAGATCATGACATTTATAAATCAAACATTTATTTGAAATAAATCTAGTCATAATAATAATAATAATAATAATAATAATAATAATAATAATAATAATAATAGTGCTAAATGATTGTAGAAATTCTGTCTAAAATAAATAAATTGTGCCTATATATATATATATATATATATATATATATATATATATATATACTAATCCATATATATATTAGATAGATAGATAGATAGATAGATAGATAGATAGATAGATAGATAAGATATATTGTGCAATATACAGAGAATATTTAACCTTACACATTTTATACATATACATATCAAAAATTAAAATAATTCTAAATTGCAAGTTCCCATTCCAAAAGTTTATTTAAAAGTTATTCCCATTAGAAAAAATTGTGGTGTACTGCAGCATTGTTCTCCTATCCAATCTTGTGATATCTGATTACACACATATTTTATTGGAATGTTGTTTTATCAATTATGAATTTAAAACTTTAAAACATGAATCTTCAAATACTGTCTTACAAATAATTTGCTTACAGGAGACACAACCCTACCCCATGTCTATATTATGGTTAAAATAAGAGAATAATAAATTCAGCATTATCAACTGAATAGACAGGGCGATTTGAGGAGAGACAAACAATCATTCGGAAACTCTAAAGTAGGTCCTCCAAAGTGCTGCTTCGTAACACCGGCTACAGGACATCTTCAAAGGATTCTAAGAGAGATGGTATAAATAACAGAAGTTAACATGGAATAGAGAGCTATATTTGTCATTAATCTCCATTAAATTAAATATGACAATATAAATTTACAGGGTGTGAGTTTGACATTAATCTCGCGTCATAGAAGCATTCTGAGACTTAGCCGAACGCAATTGCTGAACAATTTGAGTTTGTGGTTAATAACTAGATTAATGCGCCATCAGCTGTTAAAAACTAAGCCCAAATCGATTCCAGAGAGAATCACGATGCATTCGGAATCGATTCATCAATCGCGATACATTCTGTGAAATAAATATTTTAGACAGAATTGAACTTAATTTTACTTCAAAGATCACATTACGCCATCATTTTAATATCACAGTAAATCAAACATTTTAATTAAAAATGTTAATCAGGATGACCATGCCAGTTTTAGCATAATTTCATAATTCAAGAATGATGATTTTCATTTTTAAAAGCAAATTAAAACAATAATAATATAAAATGAACCTATAGCCTTGAGAAAAGATGAAGAAATATCTACGCTTTGTAAAGCATTGTGTAGAAATCATACCTTTACCACCAGGCATCCGGAGCACGATGAAAAGGAGAGACAGTGGTTCAATATCGCACGATTGAAACGTTTGAACGTCTTCAAGCTCATTCTTATTAAAAATCACCCTCAGTCTGTTTATGTCTAGAAAATAAAACCAACATTCAGAGACAATAAATGGAATAATATGGATGGATAAAACATAGATTTTTCTATTTGTGTAATTGTGAATATTGTAAAAGAAGGATGAAACCTACCTTTTACTCCAGGGAACAAACTTAATGCTTTATTCTTTAGCTCTTCAATGCTGAGCTTGTAAAATTCTTCATTTGATGATGCCACGGGTAATATTTTAATTACATTTTTATTAATCCTGACGCGGACCTGAAAAGCCATACTGGTGTTCAGAAAACTTGACTGAAACGATTAAAAACTCGACTGCTCAAACAAGGAAATATAGAGCCTCATAAATAACTTTCTCTTTCACTTTTGGTAGCCATGAATATATAATAATCTAAGCGTTTTAGAATAAGACACAATATTGCTCACGTTTTTAGAGCAAACCGAATTACTAGCCTAGTCAATAGGATGAAGTGGGAATGTGAATAACGATGCATCCAAGTCCTCCTGGGAAGCTCGTACTTAGGACGTCAGGTGCGTTCAAGTCACTTTGGTCGGAAGAAAATGGCGATTTTGTAGAGGGTTTTTTTTTTTTTTTTTTTTTTTTACATGAGAATGTGCATCACTGTGTTTTTATTTTACATGAGAATGTGCATCACTGTGTTTTTCCTTTTCTTTATTGTTTTCAATTTATGAAGGTGATTTACATTTAACATTTAGTTAATCAATTTAGTCAACAAATTTAACATCAATACAGACGCTGCATGTCTATAGTCTATGGCTTTATATATATCTATCTATCTATCTATCTATCTATCTATGTGTATGTATGTATGTATGTGTGTATATATATATATATATATATATATATATATATATATATATATATATATATAACATGTTAAACTAAGCTACTTACAGATGTGTGCTGTGAATCATAATGTCCATAATACTTTGCTCTCCAATAGTTAAATTCTGTATTCTTGTTAAAAGCAAATGATGGATTAGTTAAGAAGTCATGAAAGGTTTATTTCTTTACAGAAAGGATGTCAAACTCAGTTTTGTTCCAACCCTGCTCCACCACACAAACTATGTTTTCTAATAAGCCTGAAGGACTTGATAGCTGGATCAGGTTTTTAATTAGGGTTGAATGTAGTTTGACTGCTTTTGGTGATGTGTGTCAAAGATGTTTTGTGTTGGTGAAGTTAAACATAGTTTATAAAATCCCTTTGCATATCCACAGTAAATATAATGCAGAGTAGCTATAGTTTAGTTAATCAATCAGTTGAAAATACTAAAAAGAAACTAATTTAATTCACATGCAGAGTGAAATAATGACACCTTTTGCACTAAGGTCTGGTTTCACAGACAGGGCTTAGACTAATCCAGGATTAGGCCATAGATCAATTAGGACAATTAAGTAATTTTTATAAACATGCTTAGAAAAAACATACATTAATGGTGTGATCTTGAGACAAAACAAAGGCACTGATATATCTTTAAGATCAGTCAGTGCAAGTTTATTTCAGTTGAAACAGCTTAGGCTTACATTTTAGTCTAGGACTAGGCTTAAGCCCTGTCTGTGAAACCAGAGGTAAGTCTCTTAAATAATTAGATTAAATTCAGGTTATCAGAGTTTTTATTGATGTTGGGGAAGAGCTTGTCAAAGGTGAAGAAGACTTTGGAAAATGTTTTACTTCTTTATTTTTCTCATGAAAATACATGCCTCTATACATTTCTGCATCACCAATATTACTACACATTTTTCAACAGTTTCAAAGTAAAATGTACAGAGAGTGGTGCTAAAACAAACATTCAGTACATGACTGTGGCACGTTTTTATTCATTTGGCATAGTTTTGCTGTGTTAAAAATGATCCATTTTCAAATCGTGCAGGGTCTTAAAATTGTTTTGAATGTATTTCATAATATTCTGCAAGTAACTGTTTTATTCATCAAAATAATACCTGTAAATCATACGTCATGTGAAAATGAATAAATGTTGTCAGAGTTTTACTGCCCCCAATTGGATATAAATGACTGAATACATACATGAATACAGTAAACAAAGGATGTTAATAACTGAGAAATAAAGACACAATGTATATTACATTTAGTGTATGCGTGGTAACTTTTTTAGTTGTAATTCAGCAGTTGTCCAGCAGGTGACATGAACTGACACCTAATTGTTATCCTATTAACTGAAAACATTTCCGAACAGATGGACACTAATTTCACCTTCAAATTAACTGCTATTCCTAGAGATTCACATACTTTTGCAACTCAGACATATTTAATGCTGGATCATTTTTCATAAAAAATAAACAACAAAGTATATATTTTTATCTCATTAGTTTGATTGGGGTCTCTTCGTCAATTTTCAGAACTTGTGTGAAAATCTGAGGGTATATATATATATATATATATATATATATATATATATATATGCAGAAATATAGATAATTACTTTAAGGGTTAGAAAATTCTGAAGGGTTCGCAAACTTTCAAACAGCACTGTGTGTGCTGTTAATATCAACTTTGTTGGACATGCTGTTAGATTGCAGAATCTATTTGCCTCGGTGCGAGACCAGCTGTGCATGGAATGAAATGTTTGGCGGTTTCTAAGCACTCTTGGGCAGGTTTTAAACAAATAAAGCAAAACTCCTTTTTACATTCACTACATGCCATAATTTTACATCCCTCATTGGTATGTTCTATCAGCACACTACAAAATATGCATGCACGAATCGATGGACACACAAAATCTTTAACTGATTTTAAAGAAATCAATGGACAGTCTCTCAGAAGTTCCTGATCACCACGTTTACATCCCACATTACCACATCGATCACCACGAGGTCGAGGTCCTTTCCACACTCGCACACACTGCCAGCAGAACTCATAGGTTCGTCCATTTTTTTCTGTGCAAACGGAACACTCCACACACAGATTAGAATCATCCAACCGATCAACATAGCTGCCACAACTGGGACACTGAATATGGAAATAGAAATGACAGAGATGCAAATTGTCAGAAAAAAAAAAAGAATCTCTCTAAATCTCTCTAACATCGAGTCACTATCAATGTCTGCCCTTTAAGAGCAGTAGGTAATATTGCAATCAGTGAGCTGGAAGCAAGTCCGTAGTGAATGGAGTTAACTCAACTTTCAATTTGCCTCACATTTAGTTTTGATAGCATGTAATAATAAGAGATAGAAATGTATATTTGTAATCATTTTTAATTCATTTGTAGCCTATGTGAAAAAGACTGTAATTTATTATGTGAATAGTTGACAGCGAACCTCTTGCGCACCATGTCTTTTCACTCTGCATTTAAACAGCAATAAACTGTTTTTTAGTTCTGTAATCAATGAGACATAGTTACATACATCCTTTAAGTCGAGGAACTTCTCAGCAGCATTTATACCAATCTTGTCCTCAAAAGTTAATTGTTCATCAATTGTAAGTTTAGCCAATTTTCGCACTTCATCATATGACCATTCTTCTTCACACAACGGACATCTGAATTCAGTGTTTCCCTGAAATGAAGTACCAGAGTTCAAGTTAGTCCTCACAGTATTAATGTAGTGTTAATATTCTGCACAGACATACTCACATCGTTCAGCTGAGCTCTGCAACAATCTGTCAGTGTCTGTGGATCTGTGATGTGACCACAAGATAACACAGCCCTCAAAACTTCAGGGTCATCGTCATATTCATCTGCAAAGTTTACACATCTTTGTCAACACTTTGTTACACTAAATTTGCCACATTCATCACGCACCCCACTTCAACAACAGTTACTGTAGGCCTAACTTAAAGTTTGTCATTATTTAAAAGACAGAGCGAGAAACATTTTCTGAAATACTCTTCTTCACAAACTAATTAAAGCATTCCATTATTTAATTTGACATTTTATTTACATTTATTGTTGAGGATAGGCTGTATTTGCATTACAACATAACATTAAATATATTCATTATTTAAAAAACAAAACAAAAAACAAAGCAGCCTAAATGCTGGGGTTGCACCAAAATCAAAAATAGGTCTAAATAAATGAATTAAAGAAAAACACTCTCTCGTCACAACCATACTATATTCACATGAATTCAAACATTTGGGCAAAAATAGTTACTATACTATCAGGAAAAACGGGCAAAGTGAAATACAGATATTTCTGATAAAACACATTAAATTATATTTAATTTTATAATGTAACCGTGCAACATCTTTTTTTTTCTCTGGAAGTCCATGTTAATTTGACAAATATGTAATACCTCTTGCTCAGACATACGGCACTTTTTACGATAAACTAGGCCTGCATGTCATTTAAAAACAGCATTTAACAAACAGATTTTTTTCTTGTCTGTTATAATATAAAGGAATGTCTACTTTTTGATTTAGCTAACTAAAAATAGACTATACAGACCGTTGCATTTTTTATTGCGTTAATATTAATTGTCTTATTAAGTGATTCAGTTACTTCTATTATTACTAGGCCAACATAATGATTACTAAGAAGTAGGTTGCTGCAGTGTCAATGTTTAACAAAACATTTAAAACGTTTACATTAGCAAAATCAGAAAGCCTTTAAGCATTTTGAATACTGCGAGAAACTTACCAAGACTGCTTGGATCTGATACTAATTTGATGTCTTTGTCGAATGGAGTGAATTTCTTTGTTGACATTTTAAGCAACAATGGTTTCTTACACTTCTGCTTTGTCAGTGTCAACTCTTCCTAGATGGTTTCTGTTCACTTGATTTATAAGTGAAAGGTCACGTGATTACATGGGCGTTACCCATTACTTTTGTCACACATGTCGTCACGGCAACAGACCGCCTCCTACACTGTCAGCTTCTGAGTGAAATATAAGTGTCATATGTGAGATAAGTATCATAGGGAATCCTTATTAGCGTTTTATTGTTGATCCACATCACTACAGTGAGAATCGGCATTTACACAGGTATGTACATTGTCGTCATTGCTATTTGGAAGTCTTCAACATAGTGTAATTATGATTATTTTTATGCATCTGCCATTGAAAGTTAGTGAGTACTCTAGGCAATTGGTAAGGAGGTGTTCTGTATCCATTATCAGTGAGACTTGCTCATATTCTGTTAACAGCACATGCAGACGTAGGCTATTTTACATTTTTTAACACGGATATAAGTCGCACATATTTATATTATGCGGGCCGCAGGAAAAATATTGTTTAAAAGCTGCGTATTCTGTTCAGTTGTTTGGGTGAAAGCTTGAAAATGTAGAATAATATGGTCTTTGTGTCAATGTTGTTTAAGTTTGTTTAGAAATTAAAAAATAAAATCATATCTCTGTGAAATGTAGTCCTACGGTGATTAGGCCTATATCTGTATACCTAGTTTCGACTAGGATTTACATGGTCGAATCAGAATTGTCTAGTCTTGCCGATAGTTGGATCATATGTTTGTTTGTGTAAAAACAGCCGACCGCATGTTGTTTATTATCAGAGTTTATGAAACTGATTTGCACTAGCCTAAATAAAGCCAAATAATCCACATTAAATGAAATCAACAGACACAAGAAGTATTCAGTTAAGCCCGTATGCATTAATGTTTAGCCTACTCGAAATTGACAAATATCCTGCTCATTTTTTTTTTTTTTTCACTTTTAAGTAGTCACAGCCTACTGAAACATAAAACTCCATGCGATCGCCTAATAGTTGTAGCCACAATTCACAAAGCCTACATATCCACTATTTTTATTCCGTCCGCTGCTCTTTCGAGTGTGTTATTCCCGGAACTTTGCAACATATGTGGAATATAGTTTTTATTTTTTTATTTACTTATTTTTTTTTTTGCAAATTCTTAATGGACAATAGCCTTAACTCTGTTTTCATCCGCCCAGGAGCAGTTGGTCCTAAATGGCCAAATTGATGCAATATCGGTAAAGTCCAATAGATGGCACTGTAGTGCGGTATACAACCCCTTCTCCCTGATTTACACAGTTGCTCTAACGCGGCCACTGCAGTCATGTTGGGGCTGGCGAACTTTCAACCCAAGATAAAAAGCCAAAATATACACCCTACAACGGTTATAAATAAGTTACTTGTGCCTGTAGACTTTCCAGTAGGAGAACAAATGCCAACATATGTTGGATGTGATCCTTTATGAGGAGGATTTGTTCAAACAAATCGAAATAGTTGCCTGCCATCGAGGCTGTAAATATAAGATAAGTAAGTCTGATTACAAACATCGATCGCATTTGGAAAGTGATTCCCACATTTATATGAAGGATGCAGGATATATGTCACTCCTGAAACTACTGCTGGACAGGGTTTTGGCTGTTGGTCTGTTAGCAGCACGTAAAGCCAGCAAATATCACTTAGTCACTAAAATGCTGTCACTCACTTCAATTTACAATCTCACAAGGTTCCATTGTAATCAATCGCAAATATAATGTCTTATTTGCATTGTGTCTATACGTGTGGCATTTAGTGAATCCTCACTGTCTCACCCTGTATCTATTTATATATTTGTTTATATCTTAATATTATTATACATTTTATTAACCATTTGCACACACAAGCATTACTCTCCTGAAAGACACAAGTTTACAAGCCACGTTTCCCTGCATTTTTCAGTAAATTTCTTGCATTTTTCTCCTTATGAACAGATAATTTTCATACACAAGACGAAATGAAACTTCTAGCTTTGACCAATTTCCATAAACAACTCAAAACATAGGCATTTCGAGTTTCTGCTAGTGATTCCTATAGAGAAAAAAAAACATTTCCTGCCCTCCATCTGCATTTCACACATAACCAGAACCACATGATTGCAAACAACCTATTGGCTATTTTAAAAAGTGGGCGGAGCTGTGTATGTCCCACCCTGTTTGTCTCTGCCAATAAACACAGCTCCCACTCCTCTCCCTTACACCTCTCTACTACACTATAGCACAATATTTTCTTTTCATAGAAACACCTCTCCCTGTCCCATAAAACAAGTTAAAATTTAGTTTTGTTTCTAGAGCACATTTTAACATGGAACAAAGCCGACCAAAGTGCTGGACAACAAACAATAATATATACAAAAGAAACTCAGTAAACAAATTAAAACTATCAAAACAAATACAACAAAGGGAAAAACAGTAAAACAGAACTAGATAAAAAAGTTTGTTAGCAAACTTTAAGTTGGCTTGAGAAAGCCTAGCCAGTAAGTTAAGTAGTTTTAAAAGCTTTTAGTTTAAAGAAAGTTTGAAGGTTTTCAGTTTGAAATAGTTTTAGTTTGATTGATAAAGTTTGAAGATAGATAGGCTAGATAGATATAAATAGTTTGAAAATAGATTTAGCATGACTAGCAAGTCACTATCACGATTTTAGCAAGTCGCTAGCATGATTTGAGCATGACTAGCAAATCGCTAGCACGATTTTAACATGACTAACAAGTCGCTAGCCCGATTTTAGCATGACTAGCAAAGTAACTAGCATTATTTTTGCATGACTAGCATGATTTTAACATGATTATCAAGTTACTAGCATGATTTTAACATGACTAGCAAAGTGACTAGCATGATTTTAGCATGACTAACATATCACTAGCATGATTTTAACATGATTAGCAAGTTACTAGCATAATTTTAACAAGATTTTAGCATGACTAGCATATCACTAGCATGATTTTAACATGACTAGCATGTTACTAACATGATTTTAACATGACTAGCATATCACTAGCATGATTTTAACATGATTAGCAAGTTACTAGCATGATTTTAGCAAGAGTTTAACATGACTAGCAAGTCCCTAGCATGATTTTAGCATGACTAGCAAGTCGCTAGCACAATTTTAACATGACTAACAAGTCGCTAGCCCGATTTTAGCATGACTAGCAAAGTAACTAGCATTATTTTAGCATGACTAGCATGCTTTTAACATGATTAGCAAGTTACTAGCATGATTTTAACATGACTAGCAAAGTGACTAACATGATTGTAGCATGACTAGCATGTCACTAGCATGACTTTAACATGATTAGCGTGTCACTAGCATGATTTTAGCATGACTAACATATCACTAGCATGATTTTAACATGATTAGCAAGTTACTAGCATGATTTTAGCATGACTAGCATGATTTTAACATGCCTTGCAAATTGACTAGCATGATTTTAGCATGACTAGCGAGTTACTAGCATGATTCTAGCATGACTAGCATATTGTTAGCATGATTTAGATAGATAGATAGATAGATAGATAGATAGAGTACATAGAAGGGGAGTTTGATTGAGTCTCAAAGGATTCTGGGAGTTTAAGTTCAAATTTTGACAGTTGGAATTTGAAAAGTCTTGGCTCATTTGAACATTCCGTCAATGTAAGTCTATGAGACTTTTTCCCCGGTTTTAATCGGGATTTTTAGGAAAACCGTAAGTCCGATCAGTTAGAAAAGATATAGCACACCTCGTGAGATCAGTCTGAAGATCTTTAGTGTCCAAAAATATTGCGGTCAGAAAAATAATAATAATAATAATAATAATAAGAAGAAGAAGTTTAAATAGGATTTCAGTCAAAGAGTATAGAAGTACCAAGAGGCGAAACTCAATGGAACACTCCATAGCAACAGATCCGCCATTGACATAACTGTGCTGCCACCATTTTGGACTGACACCTACACAAAACGCGGTAGAATAATACGAGCCAGTCGCGCTTGACCAACTTACAATGACTAGGGATGTTACGGTATCAAAACTTCACGGTACGGTAATACCTCGGTATGAGTGGCACGGTACGGTATTTATTGAATTATTTACAGGAAAAACAAAACTAATGAAGAGACTCGAAAAAAAGTGCCAGAAGTGTTTATTAAACAGTTTACATGAACACTGAACATATCAATGGCATACAAATTAGCCATCTATCAGTAAACTTTGAAACAGAAACTTCAGTCAAATCAGTTTAGCTGAATGAGTTGTCTGAATCTAGTTGTCTGCTTGAAATAAGATTTTTTTCTTACCCCATTGGCAGATTATTTAACTTGTTTTAAACAAAAACTCACTTAATTTTGACTTGTTTACTAAAAACAAGACAATAATTTTTACTTGTCTAGAAAATCCTTCTTGATTTAAGAATTTTTAGATATTTTGGCTGGAAACAAGACAAAATTCTAAGTAAGAAAAACATTTTTTTGCAGTGCAGTAGGCTCTCATGCCTTTCTTTCGCATTAAATTAAAAACAATCCTTTAAAGAACTTTTCTACCTGGACAAGTGCATCTATTATGTTGCCTAGTTTAGCCTCTTTAAAACTGCACCTTTCCTTATTTTAAACTTAGCCAAAAAGCCACGTGTTGACTGTGAAATTTATATGCATTTATGGTACATTTCCGTGTCAATCTATGTTCATTTTTACAGCGAACAATGCACTGTAACATTAATTCAGCGCATACAGCGCAGAAAAAAATAGACTCGGTACCGAAACGATCGCTGCACTGCTACAAAGGCACCGCTTCTAGGACGTACTGCCGGACAGCAACCGCGTGCAGTGTGAACGCTCTAATCCGTTAACATGGGTGCTGAAAAGAATACGTAACGCATACGCACTTCAGACGGAGCAGGTTCGACCATTTCCATCTCTTTTCCTTCGCTGCTACAGTCTGTGGCGACAACAGACCGCAAAGGATGATGGCCACGCCTGGGCTGATGGGAAATGTAGTTCCCGCTACCTCCCGTTCGCTCCATTCGCCTGAGCAAAATTTTCTCAGAAGACCTATTGTTTTATCCAGTCATGCGACCACGGTAGTATCGAAAAAATTTGTTATTGCGGTATGACGGTATTTACAATACCGTTACATCCCTAACAATGACCTATGTAAAGTTTGCATATATATGTATTTATATCTAAATTAAATATTATAGACAGGTCCCCTTCACCAATTGACTAGACTGTTTCAGACTGTTTCATACTGCTTACTGTTTACCAGGTAAACCGATACAATTACTGCAAACCCTTTACTTACCCATATCTATGTTCTATTGTATTTTTTTCCTTGTTAAGTTAAAAACGTAATGTAGTGAAATAACCAGATTCGATGTTTGGTAGTGATAGAGTCAGACACACTCAAATTTATTTATTCACAATGTAATTTTTTTTATTAAAAAATACATTTATAAAGAAATGGTACACATTCATAAAACACTGTTCAAATTTATCACAAAATATGAACACCTAGCAACCATTGTCTCAAGGACTCCAACTATTGTGAGGTCTCTGTAATTTGTCATGTATTAAGTGAACACTGAACTGAAAATAGTAATAGATCAAAATCAAATAAGCAACAGAGATCAAAACCACCACCGGCAATTTTGTTAGAAGAGATTAAGAGAGAGAATATTTTTGTACTGTATCAAGTGCACACATTTAACATTAACCGTAAATAGTAAGATAAATAAAGTGGAAGTGGTAGTAGAAGATCAAAACTATCAGCAGCATGTTAATGTCAAACAGTCCTGCTAACAATTTAATATGTACTGTAAAATCAATTCATAGTTAAAATATTTCCCCTTGTTATTATTATTACATTTGTGGATCACTTGGAAACCGGTGAAATGCAAAATCATGCCTGGTGGATTGATAATTGCTTACGTTTCAGCCACTTGCTCGCTCGCATCTTCCACACACTTTTTGCAGGTGTCAGTCCAACATGGCGGCAACGCCTCCGCAGCGCCATCTATAGACTGTTGCCCATATCAGTACAGAGTATCGCCTCTTGATACTTCTATACTCTTTGTTTCAGTAAGTTGGCTTTCTCAAGCCAACTTAATAAAATCATTAAAAAGTACACATGACATACTGTATAAAAAGCCAGAGAGAAAAGATGCGTTCTAAGATATGACTTAAACTCAGATAAAGTGGAAGCCATTCTAATGTGAGCTGGTAAGTTGTTAATTAATGTAAAATAAATGCTAAAAACATTGTTTTGTCTGTTGCATGGTCTCATATAGCCTACTATGAAAAATAAAGTTTAATAATGGCAATACAATGCATCCAGCACCTATAAACAGGTAGCCTGGATGAATCTGGGGCGGGGCCACAAATCCATGAGCAGTGATGGGAATAATGGCGCTATAAATAAACGGCGTTACTAACGGCGATACTTTTTTCAGTAACGAGTAATCAACGGAATTACTGTTTCCCCCGTTACAACGCCGTTACCGTTACTGACAATAAAATGCGCGTTACTATAACTGAGAACACTTGAAGCGGTTTTCATGCATGCAGCAGCTCTCTCTCAGCCGTCGGACCTCTCTTTCTCTGCGGTGTGAGTGTGTTTGTGTGTTCGGGGTGGGACACATAACCAGTGATGATGATTGGTGTGTCTGTAAACGTGGTGTAACTGAGAACACGATGATTGCCTTAGATTGAGTACATTTCCATTGTTTGCCAATCCGAGGAGAGTAAAGATGTTTACACACACACAAGCACATGTCATGCACGGTCAGTCGCACACACCAACATCCAGGAGTCACAACGATGGCAAGTCCATCAAGTTAGCGAGGTAGCTTTCGCAAACTGGAAGTATAAGCACTATTTTTCCCTTGCTGAGGTGAAAGGTAAAAATGTTTATGTAACGTGCAACTTAAAAAAGAGTCTCTTTGCATCGGTCTGTGCAATAAATAGCCATATTTAAAGTTTTAAACCATCTATTGTGCTTTATTGTTCCACTATAGTAATGATAATATTTAGAATAATATGTTGAATTTGATAGTTGTCTCTGACAACATTAAAATAGTGTAGATTAGTGTACAATGTTTTATATTTATCTTAATATGTAGTATCTTAATATGTATCTTAATATCTTAATCAATGTAGTTATATTAAATTAGATTTTTTTTTTAAGTAACGCAATAGTTACTTTGCCTGGGAATTAGTTACTTTTATAATGATGTAACTCAGTTACTAACTCAGTTACTATTTGTGAGAAGTAACTAGTAACTATATCTAATTACTTTTTTAAAGGTATGTGCCCAACACTGTCCATGAGTACAGTTTACAAACCCGTGCGCACGGATTATGATTTGTGGGTACGGATTCAAAATCCGAAGGTACGATTTACAAAATCTGAGCGCATGGATTGAAAATTTGTGGGTACGGTTTGTTAATCCATTGGCACGATTTATTAAACTGAGGGAACAGTTAAATAATTCCTTAGTATGGTTTATAAACTGAGGGGACGAATTGCAAAACCGTTGCCACAGATTGATTATTTTTCTACTGCAGGTGACGCTGCGGGCTCCGTATGTTTACACCCGCCTCAAGTGAAAACCTTCAGCGGCAGCAGAGAGCTTCCGGTGTACTAAAACGCACTTTGTTCCAAAAAACTTTAATTTTTCGATTTGGTTTTCTTGACTTTTTAATATCTGCATTTGAATGACGTGTAATGAAAACAAAATTGAAAATATGAATGAAATTTGTTTTTGTGTTCCCGAGAAAATGTACATTTTGCATAAATCAATAATTTATTCGTTTGTTTGTTTGTTTTGAAAACAAAAACAAGAAATACAATTATACGTAGGTACACGGACCGTATTCCGTAAACATCCAGTAAAAACACAGTTTTCATTTAAAAACAGATTACACATATTCAGATCAATCACTTACATTGGTTATTTCTTGTGGAGTCTGGAGGAATGGGTTTTTCATTGCCAACACTGCACCCTAGAATTCAGGCGCATATCCGTTGTTTTGTGAGCTTGTGTTTGCTTTTTATTTGCATTGTGTTGTGAGTTTATTTTTGCTTTTTTAATGTTGTTTGGCCCATTTGAGAAAGGAGGTTGAAATTGAGTTTCTTTCACTCTCCTCCCACTTTTTAAAGCCTAAGCAATGTTTAAATACCTTCATTTATGCAACAAAAATGCTTTTCTTAGTGAGTATTTTGGAATCTAAATTAAGTTCATTTTACTTTAAACATGAAAAATAATCCTAATGCAAATGGAAACAAGATTATTTTTTTTATACTCTGATGGCAGATAATATGCAAAATAAGAAAAATACACCTAAAAGAATAAATAAATACCTTATGTAATTCTTATGTAGAAAATGCCCCTTTATTTACAAACAATAATACTATTTTTAAATTATTGCACATATTTTTATCTTGCACACACCGTCAAAGTGACAAAAATGGCATGTCCATTTATACATAGGATTATTTAATTATTATATAGTATTAGGATTATTATATTTACTTAGTCTTTACCATACACAACTTGTTAACTTCAGTGATAAGCAGAAATCAGGAGGTCTCAGAGAACGCACCTACTGCTTCTTTCATTCCCGAGCCTTCAGTTTGTCGAATCCTGGCCGTATATTTATGCCCACAAAAGCCTCCTCACAATTTACTGGTCATAATGATTTCAGCAGTCTAAAATGAATCAAGAAACAATGTTTATTTTATTTGCCAGGTAAAAATGTATCATGCCAACAATGAGAGTCCAATTCAATTTCAATTTAGATAAATACATAACCTCAATGGAAAATGCATATTTGTCTATCAGAGAGACACACTGCAGCATGAGAGACTCCTGCATACAGTGGGGGTTATCTTGGCGAAAGAATCCCAAAGTGGTTTTCCGTCAGTTGCCTTAAATAGTCCAGACCAAAACAAACAAATCTTTCAATCAGTTGTAAAACATTGAGACCTTTTGTTTTGTCAGGAGGTTCTTGCAATTTGACCCTAAGGGGAGAACACACCCTTTGGCAGCAAATCCCAATTCTACAAAAGTTTTCAATCTTTCTTACAGTATATGTGACTGCTATGAAATTGAGACCATTTTACCAATCGCACAGAAACCATTAAAATGATACCAAACATGAAGTAGAAACAATATATTCACAAGACATAACATTGGATGGTCTTAGTGACTTTCAGCAAAAGCTTTTTTGTGAGAGTGGGAAGCAGGGGGAAGAGAAGGGGGTAGGTCAGGATGGGGTTGTTGGCTTTCTCTTTGAAGACCGATTCTCTTGATCAGTTTTCATTGTTTTATTGCCTGGCAGCTGTTTTGAGTTCCTGTGTTTTCCAATTTCCTGAGGAGATAATTTCCACTTCCTTACAATAGCTTTTGTGAAAGCTCTGTTGACTTTACCATATTTGCTACAGTACTCAACTTCAGCACATGCATGGGATAAATGTACAGATGTGTAACATCTCAAGCTGATTCAGTTTTTTTAATGGTTTCTAAAGCCTTAATTGTGTTTTAGAATAATTTTTGTTCCCTACCACAAAAATAAATGACTTAAAATTACAATGTTGAATAGGGGTTGAATAATTATGACAGCTGTGTTATTAAAAAAATCCTAGAACTCAAACAGATTGCATTATATATTGACATTGCCACTTTTAATATGCCAGTAAACTGTTGTTGATGCAATTTTTATAAAGTCCTGAAACTTCAGACAAGCTTTTATTTGTAAACTACTGCAGTCTCTGGGGGGTTGAATAATTTTGATTGCAACTGTATACAAGATTATTTAGAATTTTCTTTGCCATATCCAAGTGCATGCTGCATGTATTTATTGTAGCAGTAGCATTTTTAAATGTAGTTTTTAAAGAAAGTGTGCCTTACTCTAACGCTCTTTATGAGTGACATTTATTATTTTTTTATGGTGGATTTTCTTCTAATACTTGGTATTGTGGCCATCATCATTTCATCTGTAATTCATTATTTTGCAAGCCTTCTTGCTGTTGGCTAAATAGAAGTCCAATGCTAATTTCATTGCTCTAAGAAATGCAACTGTTTGGATTAGATAGTATTTAATTGTGAAAAGAGCATTAGGGAACTTTCACACCTGAATTATTTAGTTCGGTTGAATCAAACTAGAGTTCGGTTCGTTCGGGCAGGTGTGAATGCAGCAATCGCATTGAGTGCGCACCAAAAGCGGACTAAAAAAGCGTTCCGAGACCTCCTTGAAGAGGTAGTCTCGGTACGCTTTCAAACGAATACTGGAGCTGTTCGTTTGTGGTGAGAACATGAACCGAACTAGAACAGACCAAACCACAAAAAGTACTGCGCCTTTTTGGACTAATCCAGCTGCCGTAGTCCGCTGCACTGTTCATTATGGGATGATGTCAAGTATTTGTTGAATTCTGCATTCTGAAAAGTTGAGATGTTTTTTTTATCTCGAAGCGGCGCGTTGGCGAATGAAAAAAAATGTGCGCGTCGCAACCGCGTCGCTTCCATTCTGAGCGCGCATACCGCACGTCTACATTTGAAATAACGAGCTTGAGAGTGCAAAAGATACTACATGTGAACGACCCCTAACAGTTTAGAAAATACTTTCAATAAACTGATCTATATAATTGTCTATTTTAGATCAGTTTCTCAATGACACGATCTGGCCAATGAGTGATGTGGATGTTGTCACATGACTGCATTTTGGTTCGTTTCAACTGGTTCGAAAGAGTGTGGTGTGAAAAGGACCCAAAACGACAGGAAAATGCTACAATGTACAGGTCCTTCTCAAAAAATTTGCATATTGTGATAAAGTTCATTATTTTCTGTAATGTACTGATAAACATTAGACTTTCATATATTTTAGATTAATTTACACACAACTGAAGTAGTTCAAGCCTTTTATTGTTTTAATATTGATGATTTTGGCATATAGCTCATGAAAACCCAAAATTCCTATCTCAAAAAGTTAGCATATTTCATCCGACCAATAAAAGAAAAGTGTTTTTAATAAAAAAAAAGTCAACCTTCAAATAATTATGTTCAGTTATGCACTCAATACTCGGTCGGGAATCCTTTTGCAGAAATGACTGCTTCAATGCGGCGTGGCATGGAGGCAATCAGCCTGTGGCACTGCTGAGGTGTTATGGAGGCCCAGGATGCTTCGATAGCGGCCTTAAGCTCATCCAGAGTGTTGGGTCTTGCGTCTCTCAACTTTCTCTTCACAATATCCCACAGATTCTCTATGGGGTTCAGGTCAGGAGAGTTGGCAGGCCAATTGAGCACAGTAATACCATGGTCAGTAAACCATTTACCAGTGGTTTTGGCACTGTGAGCAGGTGCCAGGTCGTGCCGAAAAATGAAATCTTCATCTCCATAAAGCTTTTCAGCAGATGGAAGCATGAAGTGCTCCAAAATCTCCTGATAGCTAGCTGCATTGACCCTGCCCTTGATAAAACACAGTGGACCAACACCAGCAGCTGACATGGCACCCCAGACCATCACTGACTGTGGGTACTTGACACTGGACTTCAGGCATTTTGGCATTTCCCTCTCCCCAGTCTTCCTCCAGACTCTGGCACCTTGATTTCAGAATGACATGCAAAATTTGCTTTCATCTGAAAAAAGTACTTTGGACCACTGAGCAACAGTCCAGTGCTGCTTCTCTGTAGCCCAGGTCAGGCGCTTCTGCCGCTGTTTCTGGTTCAAAAGTGGGGCCCCACCTGTAGCCCATTTCCTGCACACGCCTGTAAACGGTGGCTCTGGATGTTTCTACTCCAGACTCAGTCCACTGCTTCCGCAGGTCCCCCAAGGTCTGGAATCGGTCCTTCTCCACAATCTTCCTCAGGGTCCGGTCACCTCTTCTCGTTGTGCAGCGTTTTCTGCCACACTTTTTTCTTCCCACAGACTTCCCACTGAGGTGCCTTGATACAGCACTCTGGGAACAGCCTATTCATTCAGAAATTTCTTTCTGTGTCTTACCCTCTTGCTTGAGGGTGTCAATGATGGCCTTCTGGACAGCAGTCAGGTCGGCAGTCTTACCCATGATTGCGGTTTTGAGTAATGAACCAGGCTGGGAGTTTTTAAAAGCCTCAGGAATCTTTTGCAGGTGTTTAGAGTTAATTAGTTGATTCAGATGATTAGGTTAATAGCTCGTTTAGAGAACCTTTTCATGATATGCTAATTTTTTGAGATACAGTAAGAATTTTGGGTTTTCATGAGCTGTATGCCAAAATCATCAATATTAAAACAATAAAAGGCTTGAACTACTTCAGTTGTGTGTAAATGAACCTAAAATATATGAAAGTCTAATGTTTATCAGTACATTACAGAAAATAATGAACTTCATCACAATATGCTAATTTTTTGAGAAGGACCTGTATCATTTGTTACCCTTGGTTACCAAATGAACCGAACCACAGATGTGATACACCCTTAGACTATTTCAAAGCTGTTGCACATTGAAATACACTGAATGATATTTATTTAATCAATGTCAAATGTTTGTAAAGTCATGTAGCTGTAACGATTGAGCACAGGTAGACAACAAGCAGCGGGCCCAAATGCAGTTTAAGGTTCTTTAATAGTAATCCATATAGAAAGATGTCCAAAACACATGACTGAAAACCTGTGCTGCATCCGAAATCGCATACTTCGCATACTTCTTACACATTCTTCTTACACATTCTTCTTACACATTCTTCTTACACATTCTTCTTACACGTACATTTAAATTTGTACGTACTTCATGACCGTTAAAACAGTACGTTCTATGATTCCATTCATACTACCCATCAATATGGGTAGTATGAATGGAATTCGGACGTACTACATCCGTCTTCCATCCACTTTCCACCATTTTTTTGAACATGATGACTCCTCTCCTGGAGCCTGAAGTGTCCATGGTATGCGTACTGCAGAATTCGGGCAGAAGCAGTAGGTCATCCGGGTTCTTCTCGCCTACTGTATTTCGAATACTATGAATTCGGACATACTGCTCGCCTCACATACTGTTTTCCGCATGCTATATAGTAGGAAAGTATACGAATTTGGACACAGCACAAATAAATCCACAAAAAAGAGAGGAGGTAACACTTTAACAACTCACCAATGACAAATGGCGACTGGGACTTTATATACACAAACACAGACCTAAACAGGAAATGAAACACAGCTGAACCAGTTAGACACTAATAATAAGCACAGCATGATGGGAAATTGATTCCATGACTAAAAAAAAAGGGAGGAACACAAGAAAACACAGAAATGCCCCCTAGTGCTTCACAGTGGTGCAGTGCGTGACATATCCCCCTCTCAAAGGGCGGATTCCAGACGCCTTACACTATTAGAAGTACAGGAGGGTGGTGGTACACTGGCTGACACAGGGGGAGGGAAGGAGGACCAGGTCCATGGAGGGGCACAGGAAGAACAAAAGGTGAAGGCCACAGATGAGTCCACAGAACCGAGGGTCGAGACCAGATCAGTGACAGAAATGAGACTGACAGAACGAAAGGCAGTGGCCCCAGAAGAATTAGCAAATCAGAGGGCAAGGATCAGAGTGAAGCCAGAGGTAGAGCTGATTTAACTGAAGGTGGTGGCCACGGTGGGGTCTTGCACTGAACTTAGCTCCAGGACAGAAACTTGAACTGGACCTGGCTCAGGAGCAGATTCTTGGACTGGACTTTGCTCAGAACCAGAAACTTGGGCTGGACTTGGTTCAGAATCAGAAACTTGAACTGGACTTGGCTCTGGAACAGTTTCTTGGCATTCAGTGTACTGCCCAGACACACAACATTGCCACTGCCATAACTGGAAGCACTGCAGACAGAGGAACCACCTCTATAACCTCCACTGTTGATGGTCTAAGGATGCCAGCAGCTTTTACCGACCTCAATGGTGGATCAGGAAGCCAGCCTCAAACGCCCCGAGAAAGCCTCATTGTCTCCAAATGCAACACTCCTGACAACAGTGAACTCTGGTTTGGTGTCGTCCATGGTGGCTGAAGACCTTGGCGTGGCTGGATTTTTTGGCGCAGCAAAACAGACAGGTGATGCAGCAACTATGGCTGATGAAGTAACAGGTGAAAAAGCAGCTCTGGCAGGTGTGGCTCTGGCTGTGGCCTGGCAACCATCTTAAAAGCTGACTCTAGTTGGAGGATGGTGGCCATCTTGGGAGCTGACTCTGGCTGTAGCGTGGAAGTGGTGACAAACATTGGATTAGTGTGGCATGTTGGCAATCCTGGTCGGCCAGACACTGTGGCCACTGAAGCACATGGCCTACTGCCCCCACGCAAAAAAAAAATTTAGGGGAGACTTCCTCCTCCACTTCCCCCACCTTGAACTTAGATCCACAGAACAGTAAAACAAAAGCAATATATTGTGCCAGGGTCCAATCTGGTTCCTCATCAGGCAAATTGAGACTGATATCCGGATCAAGCCCACTCCAAAAACAATCACTCAGCATTGCATCATTGCCAGGTACAAGGTGGGAATACAAAAGAAAATCCTCCACAAAAGCTTCTATATTACGTCCACCTTGATAAATAGAACAAAGTTTCTTTATACTGTAGGGTTACAATAAGTGCCTTGACGTGGGCGCATGATTGAAACTGCTGGATCCCTTGTTGTCGCGAGTTGTTCTGTAACGATTGAGCACAGGTAGACAACAGGCAGCGGGTCCAAATCCATATAGAAAGATGTCAAAAACACATGACAGAAAACCAAGTAAATCCACAAAAAACAGAGGAGGTAACACTTTTCAACAACTCACCAATGACAAGTGGCAACTGGGGCTTTATATGCACAAACACAGGCCTAAACAAGAAATGAAACACAGCTGAACCAGGTAGACAATAATAATAAAAAGCACATACAAATCATTCTAATCTAACTGATTACCGCTTGTCGGTCAAGGAAATAATCGAATTTGACAAAATGTTGCCAGATTTAGGCTACTATGCTGTATGCAGTTTCAGCTAACACAAAAATGTGCGTACACAAGCTGAGACCTGATTTGATCTTAGACACCACTCACATCCATATTGATAAATTCCAAATTTATAAATATGTAGAACTGTAGAAATTACCCTAAGCTATTTTTTCTGTGATACCTTTGTTTTGCAAATACTTCTGAGTGTATCAACACTCTTCACACTGCTCACAAGGAAGGTCAACCTCTCTGACATACCGTTTTCCTAGATAACAACTTCACAAGTTGTAAGCTAAGAGTAAGGGGCGTGGTTGACCTCGTTGCTATGGATGATGTCAGCATGCTCATTAACTATGCACACAGTAATTGGCTGAGAGGGGAAGGGTCTCTGTCAGAGATTTGTTCATATAAATATTGTAGAGCATGATATTAAGTTGCCATATTTAAATAGTTTTTTTTTTAAATGTTGCCATCAAGATTTAAAAATGCAGGCTAAGTGTCACGAATTAAACAAGTATATATTCAGCTGATATGCATAAAAACAGCCTTTTTATTAACAGAATAGAATAATCAAGGCTGATAAGATATGCTAATGTTAAAAGTAAACCAAACTGGATGCAATAACAGCTGTTACTTCTTGCCCAACTTGTTAATGGAAACAAGGATATAATCAAAGGAAAATTTGGAGTTGGAAGGGAAAAAACATGTGTGTAAATTAGGGATGTAACGGTATCAAAACTTCACGGTACGGTAATACCTCGGTATGAATGTCACGGTACGGTATTTATTGAATCATTTACAGGAAAAACAAAACTAATGAAGAGACTCGAAAAAAGTGCCAGAAGTGTTTATTAAACAGTTTACATGAACACTGAACATAACAATGGCAGACAAATTAGCCATCTATCAGTAAACTTTGAAACAGAAACTTAAATATTTCAATTTTAGTAACAAAAAAAATATTAAAGCATGTAAAAAACAGTCAAATCAGTTTAGCTGAATGAGTTGTCTGCTTGAAGTAAGACTTTTTTTCTTACCCCAATGGCAGATTATTTAGCTTGTTTTAAACAAAAACTCACTTAATTTTGACTAGTTTTTACTAAAAACAAGAAAATGATTTTTACTTGTCTAGAAAATCCTTCTTGATTTAAGAATTTTTAGATATTTTGGCTGGAAACAAGACAAAATTCTAAGATAAGCATTTTTTTTTTTTTTTTTGCAGTGCAGTAGGCTCTCATGCCTTTCTTTCGCATTAAATATTTCTTAAAAACAATCCTTTAAAGAACTTTTCTACCTGGACAAGTGCATCTATTATGTTGCCTAGTTTAGCCTCTTTAAAACGGCACCTTTCCTTATTTTAAACTTAGCCAAAAAACCACGTGTTGACTGTGAAATTTATATGCATTTATGGTACATTCCGTGTCAATCCATGTTAATTTTTACAGCGAACAATGCACTGTAACATTAATTCAGCGCATACAGCGCAGCAAAAAATAGACTCGGTGCCGAAACGACTTCTGCAAAGGCACCGCTTCTAGGACGTACTGCCGGACAGCAACCGCGTGCAGTGTGAACGCTCTAATCCGTTAACATGGGTGCTGAAAAGAATACGTAACGCATACGCACTTCAGACGGAGCAGGTTCGACCATTTCCATCTCTTTTCCTTCGCTGCTACAGTCTGTGGCGACAACAGACCGCAAAGGATGATGGCCACGCCTGGGCTGATGGGAAATGTAGTTCCCGCTACCTCCCGTTCGCTCCATTCGCCTGAGCAAACGTTTCTCAGAAGACCTATTGTTTTATCCAGTCATGCGACCACGGTAGTATCGAAAAAATGTGTTATTGCGGTATGACGGTATTTACAATACCGTTACATCCCTAGTGTAAATGAATACAGAGTAAATACACAGTTTCTAAAAAGTTTAAGTTCAGAGGCAGATTGCCAGCAACAGCCATTTTAGGATAGTTTCTGATTTGGTCTTAGTTACTTAGGAGTGCTCTTCACTGCTCCTAACATTTCACAGATTTAGGAGCTAGTTTTAGCGCAAAAACACTTTGTGAAATACTTTTAGAGCAAAAACTTAGGAAGCCTAAATTTAGGACAGACACACCCACTATCTTTAAGATTTTCTTCTAAATCAAGTTATGAGCCACTTTTATCCTTAAGATGTTTTGTGAATACGGGCCCTGAAGTTGTATGATTTTTGTAATTTTGAACAATGTGACTGTGGTCTGCTAAAACCCTTTTTATTATTTTCTTTCTTGTTTTCAGCTGTATTAATTGATCATCAAGGCCTTGATCAGAAGACGATCAAACCTGAACCAAAAACAAACACAATAATAACTGTCAGATCAACACCCACATTAGAAATGGAAAGAGACTCAAGAAGTTATGAGAAAGAACCATGCGTTAAGAGTAAGTGCTAACCTCTTTTTATACCCCCAAATGTGTAATTACAGTAAAATTGTAATGTGCCTTTCTGGATTTCCAAGGATATACTGGTTTAAAGAATCAGGGAAATACTTGCTACTTGAACACAGTGCTGCAAATACTGTTCATGACAGAAGATGTTCGAAAAGTTGTGCAAAGGTAAAGAGTTATTGTTCTGCAGGAAATAATTAAATCTGATAAAAATGAGTTGTAACTAGTCTGTTTTATAGGTGGAAAAATAATAACTACATTCCCAACATTAATATTCGCATTGCACAATTATTTGAGCGCTTAAAGTCAGGAGACAGAAACATGGTCACTCCTGAAGAAATTACAGCTGAACTGAAAATCAATGGTAGGTTTTGGATTTCCTCTTTGAAGTGAAAATGTATATGGTGAAACGTTGATCTCTTGACAAAGATGGGAAAGAACGCATATACTGTTGTGCATTTATTTTCTATGTAGTAAACAGATGAATCCTACATTTTTATTTCATCAGTTCTTACGCAGGAGGATGCTGTAGAATGTCTTCAGAAGATACTTAAAATGGTCGATCCTGAGATGTCAAAGGTGTGTTTATTATCTACAAATAGCTTGAACTATGAACTTAAAGTCAGACATGAAAGACTTGCATAGACATCTTTTGGTTTAAAATGCATTTACAAACATACTGTGCATGCAGACGATACTGCTCTAATGTCGACTTACACACACACAAACAGATATTTCAGGGAAAGCAGGAGCACATCACCATTTGTGAAAGAAACCACAAGCTTCTGAATCAGGTTGATCTCTTTTTTATTATTCCCATTTCCATGGAGTCACAGTCTCCGATAAACCTGGTAAGCTTACACTGTAACCTTCAATAAGGTGATATTCAGGGATTTTTCTGTCTTACATAAGCCAAGAATATATTTAGTCATCCATTTTTACCTTCAGAAAGTTTGGTAAATGTAATCTAATTAGCAATTTATTGTATTTTAGCAAAGCTGTTTTGAATCATATTTTAAACCAATCAGCATGTGTGGAGAGGACCAAATGTACTGTAATGAATGTAAAACGAATGTGGACACAGAAACTGTGAGTTTATTTACTTATTTATTTATTATTTGTTTTTTTTTTACCAGAGGATTTGAACAAGCAACAGTAACTCATTTATAAAAGCAGACAGACCTCTAGAAATAAAAAAGCTTGTTAAACATAGTATGGCATATGATTAAAAAATATTTTGTTATTTAATACAAAGTGGCATCTTTTCTTTTCAGAGCAGCAATATGTTGGAATTTCCATCCGTTCTGGTTCTGCACATAGAGAGATTTGATTATGACACCACGAACTGCACGAAGAATTACACCCCAGTGGAAATTCCTCACAAACTGCTAGTGAAGGTACATTTACATTTGTGATTTACAGTGTTCAATACAAATGCTAAAAAAAAAAAAATCTGTATAAGCTTAGTCCACTATTTGAAAAAAGTAACCCAAAATGGACAAATTCTATAAATAATTATTCAGCCACATGTCTTTTTTTTTTTCAGAATCAGAATCAGATAGAGCTTTATTGCCAAGTGTGTTTACACACACAAGGAATTTGTTTTGGTGTTAGAAAATATACTGAAAAAGGAAAATGTCCATAGAAAGAAGTGTGAATGCGCATATGTGCAATTTACAGATGAAGGTTCATTATTTACAGATGTGATTTTTTTTTCAAAGTCATATTACATTTTCTATTGTGAAACAATATGAAAAAAAAAATCATTACAGTTCTTTTTTTAATCGGTTTAAATTGACCACATTGGTTTAGGTATAAAAGAACAAAAGCATCATAAAAGTACCATAGCACCGTATGATTGCCAGATTTATTTATTTTTAAAATGATTTGGCCATGTATGTGAGAGGCTGCTGGAGGGGAAGGATTGCCTAGCCCTCATGCCAGTATACACATCATTTGAGAGGAGATGTATGAGGAGAAAGGATGTTATTATTTTCATCTAAGATCTTGAGGGAACAAGAAAGAAAGAAAGAAAGAAAGAAAGAAAGAAAGAAAGAAAGAAAGAAAAAGAAAAAAGAAAAAGATGTGCACCGATAAATAATTTATAATAAATATTTGAGTATTCCATTACAAATACGAATTGGTAATTTGGATTTCATGGTGACTTTTAGTCAAGCTTCCCCTATAGTCAGCAGTTTAACAAATAACTGGTACAACCACACTATTGAGTTCAAGAATGCTTCATGGATCTGGAGCAAGTACATTAAAAGATTGCCAGTTTTGAACTATTCAACAATATTAAATGTTTTTCAATGTCCCATTTGTGCCTTCAGGATCACACATATGATTTGTATGCTATCGCCAACCATGTTGGTTCTCTCTTTGGTGGACACTACTACGCCGACATCAAATCATTTGAGGACCAGCAATGGTATCGATTTAATGATCAAACTGTACAGAAGGTGAACTAACTTTGATTGGTTTTTGACTGAACAGATGACTAAATTTTGAAAAGGATTTTTTTTTCTCATTTCACATTGTAGTTTGTATGTTAAAAAAAGTTGCTGTGTTAAAGTGGTCTAATGAAAAATTAAAACAATTATTATTTAACATATTGACAGATAAACATGTAAATATGCTTCTCACTGTAAATATTTAAGTTGTGTAAACACTTTGAAATGATCTTATGTCATGTGATGATTTGTGATGTGTGTATTATAAATGCGTGTAACCCTTGTACTATATTTTTCAGATGTCTGAATTAGTAAACTTACACCGCAGTGAAACAGCATACTTAATTTTGTACAAAAAATGTGTCAGCCCTGGTAAGACTAGTATGCTTCTTCATTCTAAATTGCTTAGACTAGTATGCTTTTTTATACTATTTACAGTAGGTGACTTATTTGAACATAATTAGTAAGCATTCAATTGAATAATCATCAAGAAAAAAATGGCAGTTAAGAAGAAAATTCTTTTTAAGAATGTTTCGTGAATCTGGCCCCAGATGTTTATCTGCTTACCCCCAGAGCATCCAAGATGTAGGTGACTTTGTTTCTTCAGCAGAACACAAAACCAAGATTTTTAACTCAAACCGGTGCAGTCTGTGAGTCATATAATGGCAGTGGATGGGCACCAGACCTTTAAAAGTAAAACAAAAACATACACAGACAAATCCAAATTACACCCTGCGGCTCGTGACGATACATTGATGTCTTAAGACACGAAACGATCGTTTTTTTGCAAGAAACTGAACAGTACACAAACACCGGAAGTGATCTGTGGCGTGGATACAACACTCATTGTTCACACAGAGCTCAAAGATTGTGGGTATAGCGGCTATTCAAAATGGTAATTACTTGCACTTATCCTGATTGTTCAAACCCATTTAAAGCTAAAAGATTACATTTGCTTGCGCGAACTCATCCGGGACTTTTCACCGATTCCCACTTCCGGTGTTTGTGTATTCTACACCAGAGCGCTACACATATGACGAGCCGGATGATAAATTCCTGCTCAGGACAGATGGATTTGGAATAGGAGAATACTAAAAGAGTGCTCCCATTAAAAGCTTAAAAAATTGATCTTAGTTCATTGCAGTCTCCCAAAGCTCTATTATAACACAATGTGCCTCATTCTTGAAACTTGTGTAAATATATGAGTAATTATCAGAAGGCAGAGCTGAAGACCACATGACAAGGCAATGAACCAATGAAAGCATGACACATGAACTAAGAAATAAACAGCAGGATAAGAAAAGGAGCAAGTGAAGCAAACAGACAAACAGAAAGCGTGACTATGGCTAAATTACTAAATAAAAGCCATGAAAACAAAACAGTCTGACAGTGCCAGTAATATAAGACACCACCAAAATAGGGCACAATTAGACAATATTTGCAAATCATGATTTGAAAGAAAATGCTCTCTCTCTCTCCTTAAAACCTGAAGATGTAAAGTTTCTGCTACAGAAAAGCTTTGATGCTTCATGTTACTGACTGTGTTTGTCCCATTGATTCAGTTTGTTTTCTGGGACAAACAGTTTAATATTCAGTCACTTTATTCAGTGACCACTTAATTCACTCAAGTTCACTCAATCATTCAGATATTTTCCCTGAAGGTGGACAGTATGAACACATATAGGCACACATGTCTTTTCTGACATTTTATCTCATTGCTGTTAAGACTAATGAATATTAATTGCACTCAGTCTTTTTAAGTGAGTCTACACTGGCATTGAACTGCTGAGATACAGTAGTTTCTGATCTATTATTTGTTTAAGATCTTCTTGATATGTTTCAGGAAGTTTCTTTGGTCAGCTGGACTAATGTCAGCTCAGTGTTAACAATGTGTTTCTCATTAAAGAATACTGTGGACTGCAAAATCAAGGGTTGAGCAGCAACTTGAATGCCGTTCTTCAGACACTCTTCATGACGAAAGACTTTAGGCAACATGTTGTGAGGTAAAGAAATGTCTTTCACAGAGTGTGGTGACAACAGCTTGACAAAAAGCTGATTAATAAACATGCAGTGTCTTCTGTAGTTTGGACAGTGGGGGCTTGCGGTCTGATGGTAACTTGATTAAGGAGTTGAAGAAATTGTTCAATCAATTAGAAACACGGCAGCAACATCCAGTTTCAACAACTGGCATCATGAGAACTCTCGGAATCACAAATGGTTGGTCTCTTTTATTGCTGTTCCCAGCATTCAGTCAATATTCTTAATGATAAAAATTATTTAGTAAGTGTTTGATTGTTATTTTCTTTTTTCTCCATAAAACCCAAAGTTCATGAACAACAAGATGCAGCAAAACTTCTACATTTGATAATTGAAAAAACTGGATCCTCTGAGGTAATTCGTTTCTTCTGAATTATTCTGTAAGCTTCTGTCTGTCACACTTCGTTTGTGGTGAGAGGCCATGACACGGAGATAAACATTTCAACGTTGAAGTCTTTAATATAATGAATGAATGTAGATGTTGGCCACGCCGCTCACATTCTTTTTTTATGTATTGACAAGTCTCCTGGGCTGTCATTCAGTTATGGCAATGGACTTTTTGTTTCCTATACGCACTGTACGGACATGGCGGCTTTCAAGATTGCTTCTTTATCAGTGAACCTCAGAAACTGAACTAAGATGCCCTCAGCTTTTTCTGGCAGGCCCACAATCTTCAGATTCTTGCGGCAGCCTCTATTTTTTACTTTTAGCTGCAACTAATCTACCATCGTCTTCAAGTTAGTCACCTGCCTTTCCGTAGCTGTTGACGAATCTTCGGTCGATGAGAACCTCCATTCGGCTTCTTCCAGGCGCAATTCAGCGCCAGTGACTCTTTCAGAGAGAGCGGTAAACAAATTCTTAAGGCAAGAAGCAGAGTTGGCGATACCCTCCAGATGACAAGTGATTCCATCAAGCGTGATCCCTTGGCCTTTATTTCTGATAGAATCAGTGACATATCCATGTGCGATTTGGCTGCGTCAGTGTTTGCATTAGCCGAGGGCGCATGGACAGTATTCTTCGTATCCTTTTCTTTAGCCTTCTGCGAATGCGCCAAGGCAAAAATAGGAAAATTCTTATCAGAAGGTGTGTCTGATATATTTATAGTCAACGAAATGAAATGAGAAGTCGGAAGAAAAAGTGTGATTTATTAGCAAAGTCGAGTGGAGCAAAGAAACTCACGCAGCCATCTCACTCTTGGTCACGTGGCATCCCCCACTGCCGCTACTTTTTAAAGGTCCAGTCTTCTGTCACACTTCGTGTGAGACGAGAGAGCACAACACGACAAAATACATTTCAAAGGAGAAGTCTTTAAAATAATCCACACAGAAGAATCCACAAACAAGGTTACACACACACGCAAGTTTGACTTACTATAAATTATTCAAGTAAATTGGTTTACAAAGAAGTTCCGCTTGGGCAATGGCCTCTATTTACACATTCTCGCTGAGGGTTAAGTCCTCCTGAGGACGGAATTCTAGAACCACGTACCCTGATTGTCTTTGCACACTTACTTACCAAAATGATCTACATCTATGTGTGGATCATAAGTAACACATGTTGTGTTTTTTCACATGTTTGTAGCTTTTTAAGGGAACTCTGAGGACCACAAAAACATGCATGTCATGTAAAGACAAACCAGAACAAGTCTGCGATGATTTCTTCTCAGTGACAATCTCTCCTCAAACATCATTGCATGTGGTGAGCAGATCTTTACTCACCGGGGTTGCTCTCGAAGGACAATTCTCAATAGGGCTGTTAAACCATTAAAATAATCACAACTAAATCAAATGTCCATTGGAGTTAATTGTGATTAATAATTTAAATACCTGTAAGGTCCACCCAGTTGACAAAACAAAATAAACTGCATTTCAGATTTAAGTACAGGGCAGTGTCATATTACAAAGAGTGGATGAGTGGATTTTTTTTAGCATATTTACACTGTAACAAGATTACTGTGAAATTTACAGCAACTTGCTGGCAGCAATTGGCAAGTAAGTTGCTGTAATCTATTCCACAGTATGCTGACTGTAAGTTTAATAACTGTAACTTACTGTACTACTGCAATATTTATACAGTGAATATCACAGTACCATAATTCCATTTACCTTTTTTTTTTCTTGAAAATGCAGGAAGATGCTATACAAGCATATGTTGATAAAATGTGTGAAGAGTCTCAACAGTACAGTGTTCACTGCAGAACATTTGGAGAAATTGAAACCGTAAGTACATTTTCTATTTTGTACATCAGATCTTCAAGACAGATTAGATGTTGAATTATGATCCTACTTTAACAGAGAAATTATGATTTTGAAAATTATGAAAATAGATCAGTTTCATGAGATCATCAATGAAACATCAATGAAATATATAGGATCTACTGTAGTAGTTATTCACTGTGGCATTTGCCTAAAATGCTGAAAGTATCTTTTGAAAAAGAAAAAAAAGAAGCACAATTAATTAATTCTGTGCTCATATATTATTATTTTCTTGACAGAAAAGAGAAATTAGCAGCTTACCAAAACATCTGATTGTTGATTTGAAGAGACCCGAGGTAACCGAAAGAGCATATCAGTCAAACTCTAGTAAAAAAAACCTAGAAGTGATCATTCATCCTCATATCAAGGTACTGGAATACATATGGATTTCAAGAAGAAGATGAGAAAATAATTTAGTGCTGTACAATGTAAACATATTCCTCATGCTGTTACAGGTTGTCTGCAATGAATATGAGCTCTATGCCATCGTAAACTACAGTGAAACTTGTTATAATGCAGACATCAAATGTGAGAATGAAATCTGGCGTCGATTTGATGAACACAACGTGTCAGAGGTATTTATCTATGTGGAAATGATGCACAGGCTTTTTGTGTGTGTTTGTGTGTTTATAGAATTACTTACATCTCATATTATTTTCTCCTTCAAGAGTTCCTTGAATGTCAGAAATGAGAGCTGCGCATACTGGTATCGGTTTTTACTAATCCTATCTACTGTTATCACTTTGCATGATACATATTATTGTTTTCAGTTCATAGCTCAAAGTTCATAGCTAAACAGATCTTAAAGTGTCTGTTTCTTCACAGGATTTCAGAGGCCTGTTTGCTTGTGTACAAAAACAAAGAGCAAAGTGAGTATCACAGTATTTCATTAATGCAGAGAAAACCTGTGACCGCATGATGATCTGCAATGTTCTTTTAGTCACTCATTCAAAGTTATATGATCTCATGAATGGACAGATGAAGTGCTCAAAGTTACTGTGTAAATGTTGTAAACACACGCAAAAAAGTGCTACATGTAAAAGACAATGTGTGGGTGTGCAAATGACATTTAGTTTAGTAAAGAATGACTTGTAATGTCAGAAAGTTCAGTGTTATTTACAGTATAATTTAAAATCAGTTCTCAGAATTAAATTTCAGTGTTGTTGACTTGGTAAAGATGTGTGTGTGTGTGGGGGGGGGGGGGGGAGTTTTAGTGACAATGTCATGATTCTGGCCCTCATTATGAGCATAGAATTACCCAGAGTTTGCACTTTTTGTCTTAAAGCTGCTGGAAACACTGGAGAAGGTCAGAGGTAATGAATTTTATTTTTTTAAGTTAGCACATTATTCTGTGGTTTTTGTCATTACAAGTGAATTAAGCTTCAGTTTATGATAAGATTCATTTAATATAAATTTAAATGTTCAGAGTAGAATTTATGTGTGTGCTTATTGTAGCCCTGCTCATGAATCTACAGAATTCTTGCAGATTTATTTAGTATGTTTTTATTATTATTATTATTATTATTATTATTATTATTATTATTATTATTATTATTATCATTATTATCATTATTGTTTATTGTTAATATTCATAACATTATTATTATTATTATTTATTTTTATGTCCGGTTGAGAATATTTTACTGTAGTTTATAAAGGTAACTTCTAAATAATAAAATAAAATACCTTACCTACTTCTGCAAATGCAAGTCTGGACATGAGAAACATCAATAACCTCTCCGGAATATCCAATCACTCTTCTGATATGGTATAGTGTTAACTGAACATTTAAGAGAGCATTTTATTTTCTGCCACAGAAATGTGAATCTGAAACTATTAGAGGCCAATAAAGTGACCCACCAAGATGCTGCCGGAAAGGTATTATTTGAGACTTTTTGTTTGTTTTATGACAGATAATGAGTGTTTGACATTCTAGTATTATTACTATTATAGCTGTTATTTTTTTCAATAATGATATTCTGTTCTACTGCTATTATACAGCAATGTTGGTTCTGTGGACAATGAATATAATGCAGTTGTAGATTTTCAAGTTGTTCAACAGTCTTTGTTGACACTGTCATTTAGTCAGAGTTTGTAGTGCTGTATGTGTTATCATTCTTTGAACAAACAGATCTTTGGTGTTGATCAAGTTCCTCTAAAATATATTTCAGAGCCAGAAGAGACAGACACCAGGACATGATCATTTCCAGAGTCACTCAGTGAACAAAAAGAACACCAATTTATCAGGCAATAAAGGCAGTAAGACATGAACCCTTCATGTGATCTAAACATCTTACATAAAGCATGGAGATGTAAAGTTTCTTCTACAGAAAAGTTTTGATGCTTCATGTTACTGACTGTGTTTGTCCCATTGATTCAGTTTGTTTTCTGGGACAAAGAGTTTACTATTCAGTGACTTTATTCAGTGACCACTTAATTCACTCAAGTTCACTCAATCATTCAGATATTTTCCCTGAAGGTGGACAGTATGAACACATATAGGCACACATGTCTTTTCTGACATTTTATCTCATTGCTGTTAAAACTAATGAATATTAATTGCACTCAGTCTTTTTAAGCTAGTCTACACTGGCATTGAACTGCTGAGATACAGTAGTTTCTGATCTATTATTTGTTTAAGATCTTCTTGATATGTTTCAGGAAGTTTCTTTGGTCAGCTGGATTAATGTCAGCTCAGTGTTAACAATGTGTTTCTCATTAAAGAATACTGTGGACTGCAAAATCAAGGGTCAAGCAGCATCTTGAATGCCGTTCTTCAGACACTCTTCATGACGAAAGACTTTAGGCAACATGTTGCGAGGTAAAGAAATAGCTTTCACAGAGTGTGGTGACAACAGCTTGACAAAAAATTGATTAATAAACATGCAGTGTCTTCTGTAGTTTGGACAGTGGGGACTTGCGGTCTGATGGTAACTTGATTAAGGAGTTGAAGAAATTGTTCAATCAATTAGAAACACGGCAGCAACATCCAGTTTCAACAACTGGCATCATGAGAACTCTCGGAATCACAAATGGTTGGTCTCTTTTATTGCTGTTCCCAGCATTCAGTCAATATTCTCAATGATACAAATTATTTGGTAAATGTTTGATTGTTATTTTCTTTTTTCTCTCCATCAAACCCAAAGTTCATGAACAACAAGATGCTGCAAAACTTCTACATTTGATAATTGAAAAAACTGGATCCTCTGAGGTAGTTTAGTCTTTTTTTTTTTTTTTTTTTGCAATGACTTTCATAACTTGGTCCTGGAGGGCTGGTGTTCTACAGAGTTTAGCTCCAACCCAATTAGACTTACCTGAACCAGCTAATCAAGCTCTTAATAGACATAATAGAAACTTACTGGCAGGTGTGTTGAGGCAAGTTGGGGCTAAACTCTTCAGGACACCAGAAAGAAGGTTCTCCAAAGAAAGTGGTTTCCAGAGACATTAGCTGGGTTTCCATCCAAAGTTACAAATTTAACAAACAGAACAAGAGTCAGAAAGAACAATATTGTCACTTCATGTTAAACTAAGAAAAGTAGGAGAGGCCATATATAATAATTTGAATACATATATTAGGGAATTTTTTTATTTGTATTTTTTCCGTTTACATCACTTATTTATGATGCAATTCTTCAAAATCCACATACAATTAGGGTGATAGAAACATAGCTATAGCTACAGTTGGCCCATATTTGGTTTTACTCTAATCCACTGAGGTCTCCTACTGTCTTTACAAACTTACTTCACAAGGATCTTTGACTGCCCATTTGTTGGCATGTGACACAATTACAGGTCTAATGATCAGCAGTCTGATGAGTTTGAGGCTCAACAATAAAAATGGTCATTTTAACAATTAAAGTACACATCTACAGTCTATGTTGATCATTACTGTCTTCACTTTTTTTTGACTCTTTTGCAGCTTTTTAAGGTCACTATGACGACTACAACAACGTGCATGTCAGGAAAACACAACCCAGACCAATCCTTGAGTAATTTTGTCTCAATGTCAGTGCCTCTTCAGAACTCTCTGGATGTGGTAAGAAGATCTTTGTTCAGCTGAACTGAATAAATCTGAATAAACTCTATTTGACTTTTTTTTTTTTAATCCTAAAATGTTTCCTTCATTTACTATTGTTTTCTACATTGTGAATTTAGGAAGTTGCTTTACAGAGACATGTTCATGAAAATAAGAGAGTGGATTTAATGGACTGTGGTCACTGTAGAATAGCAAGAAAAATTGAAACCGTAAGCATCTTTTCTAGTTTGTCCATCTGATCTTCGAGATTGATTGAGTGTGGAATTGAGATTCTAATTTAAAAGAGAAATTATGATATGACTTTGAAAATGATGAAAACAGATACATTTAATGAGATCATGAAACATCTCTTTAAAACATATCTAAAATATGCAGGAAACTCTAGTAGTCATTCACTGTGGTTTTGTCTCAAATGCTGAAAGTATCTTTTGAAGAAAAGCAGCACAATTAATTAATGCTGTGCTCATATATTATTTTCTTGACAGAAAAGAGAAATTAGCAGCTTTCCAAAACATCTGATTGTTGATTTGAAGAGACCCGAGGTAACCGAAAGAACATATCAGTCAAACTCTAGTAAAAAAAAACTAGAAGTGATCATTCATCCTCATATCAAGGTACTGGAATACATATGGATTTCAAGAAGAAGATGAGAAAATAATTTAGTGCTGTACAATGTAAACATATTCCTCATGCTGTTACAGGTTGTCTGCAATGAATATGAGCTCTATGCCATCGTAAACTACAGTGAAACTTGTTATAATGCAGACATCAAATGTGAGGATGAAATCTGGCGTCGATTTGATGACCACAACGTGTCAGAGGTATTTATCTATGAAGTATCAGTGTGTGTGAGATTTCCTAAGCGTTTTTATAATTACTCATGTCTCATGTCATTTTCTCCTTAAAGAGTTTCCTCGGAAATGAGAGCTGCCCATACCGGTATCATTTTTTTCTAATTCCAGCTGCTTTATCACTTTGCATGATGGATACTATTGCTTTTGTGAGTTTATAGCTAAACAGATGTTAAAGTGCCTGTTTCTTCACAGGAGTTCAGAGGCCTGTTTACTTGTGTACAAAAACAAAGAGCAAACTGACAATGAGAGACTCGTAAAAGAGGTTTGCAGCTTTCTTACTTTGTCTTGTTTTTTTCTTGTGTATTTTTTGAGGTCTTAATGTACAGGGTACATTTATAAATCAGGGTACATTTATAAATCAGACTAGAGTAGAAATCTTTTGCAAATACACACTGTAGAAAACAATCAAAACTTGAAATGAATTGATCTGAATAATCACAATTGTAATGAACTTTACATAGGTTATTGAAGTTTGTGTGTGTCTCATAAAAATATGTACCTCCGGGTACTTTTTAGCAGCACCGTTTTGCATACCTTACTGAATGTTTCACCGCAGAGTTCAAATGCATAGGGACTGTTGCTAAAGGTTAATGCTCTATCGGGTTGGAAATATGCCTACACCAAACCCAACAATAAACCTACCCGATAGTGTTACCAAATGCAAAACCGATATAAAAACGCATTTGTTGACGCCATTTGAATCCTCCTTGTGTGTAGATTTGAACTCTTTTGTCGAACCGTAGTTACACAGAATTTGAACTAGAGCTCTTCACCTCTCAACTACATCCCCGTACTGCATGAGCTACCAAACAAACCTACTATGAAAACCTATAGATATGAAGCTGGATATGTCATGATAACATGCAAAAGCACCTGTTTCTAAATCTTCCAGCATATTAACATTGTTTTTGATATTCTGTTCTACTGCTATTATACAGCAGTGTTGGTTCTGTGGACAATGAATATAATGCAGTTGTAGATTTTCAAGTTGTTCAACAGTCTTTGTTGACACTGTCATTTAGTCAGAGTTTGTAGTGCTGTATGTGTTATCATTCTTTGAACAAACAGATCTTTGGTGTTGATCAAGTTCCTCTAAAATATATTTCAGAGCCAGAAGAGACAGACACCAGGACATGATCATTTCCAGAGTCACTCAGTGAACAAAAAGAACACCAATTTATCAGGCAATAAAGGCAGTAAGACATGAACCCTTCATGTGATCTAAACATCTTACATAAAGCATGGAGATGTAAAGTTTCTTCTACAGAAAAGTTTTGATGCTTCATGTTACTGACTGTGTTTGTCCCATTGATTCAGTTTGTTTTCTGGGACAAAGAGTTTACTATTCAGTGACTTTATTCAGTGACCACTTAATTCACTCAAGTTCACTCAATCATTCAGATATTTTCCCTGAAGGTGGACAGTATGAACACATATAGGCACACATGTCTTTTCTGACATTTTATCTCATTGCTGTTAAGACTAATGAATATTAATTGCACTCAGTCTTTTTAAGCTAGTCTACACTGGCATTGAACTGCTGAGATACAGTAGTTTCTGATCTATTATTTGTTTAAGATCTTCTTGATATGTTTCAGGAAGTTTCTTTGGTCAGCTGGATTAATGTCAGCTCAGTGTTAACAATGTGTTTCTCATTAAAGGATACTGTGGACTGCAAAATCAAGGGTCAAGCAGCATCTTGAATGCCGTTCTTCAGACACTCTTCATGACGAAAGACTTTAGGCAACATGTTGCGAGGTAAAGAAATGTCTTTCACAGAGTGTGGTGACAACAGCTTGACAAAAAATTGATTAATAAACATGCAGTGTCTTCTGTAGTTTGGACAGAGGGGGCTTGCGGTCTGATGGTAACTTGATTAAGGAGTTGAAGAAATTGTTCAATCAATTAGAAACACGGCAGCAACATCCAGTTTCAACAACTGGCATCATGAGAACTCTCGGAATCACAAATGGTTGGTCTCTTTTATTGCTGTTCCCAGCATTCAGTCAATATTCTTAATGATAAAAATTATTTGGTAAATGTTTGATTGTTATTTTCTTTTTTCTCTCCATCAAACCCAAAGTTCATGAACAACAAGATGCTGCAAAACTTCTACATTTGATAATTGAAAAAACTGGATCCTCTGAGGTAGTTTATTCTTTATTTTTTTTTACTTACTTTAAACTTACTTCACAAGGATCTTTGACTGCCCATTTGTTGGCATGTGACACAATTACAGGTCTAATGATCAGCAGTCTGATGAGTTTGAGGCTCAACAATAAAAATGGTCATTTTAACAATTAAAGTACACATCTACAGTCTATGTGGATCATTACTGTCTTCACTTTTTTTTTCTCTTTTGCAGCTTTTTAAGGTCACTATGACGACTACAACAACGTGCATGTCAGGAAAACACAACCCAGACCAATCCTTGAGTAATTTTGTCTCAATGTCAGTGCCTCTTCAGAACTCTCTGGATGTGGTAAGAAGATCTTTGTTCAGCTGAACTGAATAAATCTGAATAAACTCTATTTGACTTTTTTTTTTTTTTATCCTAAAATGTTTCCTTCATTTACTATTGTTTTCTACATTGTGAATTTAGGAAGTTGCTTTACAGAGACATGTTCATGAAAATAAGAGAGTGGATTTAATGGACTGTGGTCACTGTAGAATAGCAAGAAAAATTGAAACCGTAAGCATCTTTTCTAGTTTGTCCAATCTGATCTTCGAGATTGATTGAGTGTGGAATTGAGATTCTAATTTAAAAGAGAAATTATGATATGACTTTGAAAATGATGAAAACAGATACATTTAATGAGATCATGAAACATCTCTTTAAAACATATCTAAAATATGCAGGAAACTCTAGTAGTCATTCACTGTGGTTTTGTCTCAAATGCTGAAAGTATCTTTTGAAGAAAAGCAGCACAATTAATTAATGCTGTGCTCATATATTATTTTCTTGACAGAAAAGAGAAATTAGCAGCTTTCCAAAACATCTGATTGTTGATTTGAAGAGACCCGAGGTAACCGAAAGAACATATCAGTCAAACTCTAGTAAAAAAAAACTAGAAGTGATCATTCATCCTCATATCAAGGTACTGGAATACATATGGATTTCAAGAAGAAGATGAGAAAATAATTTAGTGCTGTACAATGTAAACATATTCCTCATGCTGTTACAGGTTGTCTGCAATGAATATGAGCTCTATGCCATCGTAAACTACAGTGAAACTTGTTATAATGCAGACATCAAATGTGAGGATGAAATCTGGCGTCGATTTGATGACCACAACGTGTCAGAGGTATTTATCTATGAAGTATCAGTGTGTGTGAGATTTCCTAAGCGTTTTTATAATTACTCATGTCTCATGTCATTTTCTCCTTAAAGAGTTTCCTCGGAAATGAGAGCTGCCCATACCGGTATCATTTTTTTCTAATTCCAGCTGCTTTATCACTTTGCATGATGGATACTATTGCTTTTGTGAGTTTATAGCTAAACAGATGTTAAAGTGCCTGTTTCTTCACAGGAGTTCAGAGGCCTGTTTACTTGTGTACAAAAGCAAAGAGCAAACTGACAATGAGAGACTCGTAAAAGAGGTTTGCAGCTTTCTTACTTTGTCTTGTTTTTTTCTTGTGTATTTTTTGAGGTCTTAATGTACAGGGTACATTTATAAATCAGGGTACATTTATAAATCAGACTAGAGTAGAAATCTTTTGCAAATACACACTGTAGAAAACAATCAAAACTTGAAATGAATTGATCTGAATAATCACAATTGTAATGAACTTTACATAGGTTATTGAAGTTTGTGTGTGTCTCATAAAAATATGTACCTCCGGGTACTTTTTAGCAGCACCGTTTTGCATACCTTACTGAATGTTTCACCGCAGAGTTCAAATGCATAGGGACTGTTGCTAAAGGTTAATGCTCTATCGGGTTGGAAATATGCCTACACCAAACCCAACCCTAAACCTACCCGATAGTGTTACCAAATGCAAAACCGATATAAAAACGCATTTGTTGACGCCATTTGAATCCTCCTTGTGTGTAGATTTGAACTCTTTTGTCAAACCGTAGTTACACAGAATTTGAACTAGAGCTCTTCACCTCTCAACTACATCCCCGTACTGCATGAGCTACCAAACAAACCTACTATGAAAACCGTCTCGGGTTACTATTGTAACCTTAGTTCCCTGAGGGAACGAGACGCCGCGTCAAGAACGCTATGGGGAACGCCATTGGCGGGCCGCACTCTGAATCATGTCTTGCAACCAATGAACGACGGGGGTGACGTCACAGGCGCGGTGACGTCACCGACCAGGAAGTATAAAGCACATGCGTTTGACGCCCGCGGCAGCTCTTTTAGGAATGAAGCGAGCGCCGCAGGGTGCGGGAATTATGGTCCGAGACGCGGCGTCTTGTTCCCTCAGGGAACTAAGGTTACAATAGTAACCCGAGACGTTCCCTTCCGGGAACTCGAGCCGCGTCAAGAACGCTATGGGGAACGAGACTACCAACGCCCCCATAATTTCCGAGCCCTGCGAGTGTCTGTGTCAGCAGGTGGAAGGTAGAGGGCATTTGTCTAGCATTCCGCGGACAAGAGGCCCTGCAGTCCTCGGCCCTTGGGCACACGAGGAATGGTAGTCTTCCTCTGTCTGGTCGCCAGCCAGAGCGAGAGGTACTCCGCGGCCCTCAGGCACACGCAGAGTCTTAGTCCTTTGTCTGGGAGTCAGCCAGAACAAGAGGGACCGAATGACCACTGTCTAGCACTCGGCGGACAGATGGTGTGTGTAGTCCCCGGTCCGTAGACCCACGAGGACTGTGAGCTTGACCTCCAGGCTCCTCGGCCCTCGGGCGCACGAGGAGTGGGTGATCCTTTGCCTGGGGGTGCAGCCAGAGCAAGAGGGATCCAAGGCTCGGCCTGCGCTACGCCAGGACGCGAGAGATAAGGCCATTGTCGGCATTCCGCGGACAAGAGGGCACTGCAATCCCCGGCCCTCGGGCTCATGGGGAAGACAGTAGGGGCCTCAGCCTGGTAGCCAGCCAGTGCATGAGGCACTCCTCGGCCTTGTTGTAAGCCTTGAGTCCCAACGGTGAGGGGAGATCAGAGGACTCGCATCGATGATCCATCTACTAATAGTGGGCTTTGAAGCCGGGCTCCCCCTCTCATGACCGCTCCCCATGCGGTAAGGGACGCGTCTGTCGCTAGTGTGACACGGCGGCATGGCATCCCTAAGACCGGTCCCTGAGAGAGAAACCAGGGTTTCTTCCACATGACCAGGGCACGTAGGCAGCGCCGCGTGACACTGATCTTGCGGAGCGGGTTTCCCCTCGGGGAGAACCCCCTGGTTTTGAGCCACCACTGTAGTGGTCTCATATGCAGCAGTCCAAAAGGTATTACGTTGGAGGCGGCTGCCATAAGACCTAACAGTACTTGGAACTGTTTGACAGTGAGTGACTGGCCTAGCTTGACCGCATTTACTGCAGTAAGTATGGACTCTATCCGAGCAGGTGACAACCGTGCCCGCATCGTGGATGAATCCCATACCACGCCCAGATAAGTAGTCCTCTGTAATGGAGAGAGTACGCTCTTCTTGGCGTTGAGTCTCAACCCTAACTTCTGCATGTGAGCGAGAACAACACCTCGATGCTGAACCGCTAACTGCTCCGAGCTGGCTAGGATCAGCCAGTCGTCTATGTAATTGAGTATGCGGATGCCCTGGAGTCGCAGTGGAGCCAGCGCAGCATCCACACACTTCGTAAAAGTTCTGGGTGAGAGAGCTAGGCCGAACGGAAGAACCCTGTATTGGTACGCTTCGCCCCTGAAAGCGAACCTGAGGAACTTCCTGTGCTGAAGAAGGATGGAGACGTGGAAATAAGCGTCTTTTAGATCTATCGTGACAAACCAGTCCTTGGACCTGATTTGATACACGACCTGTCTGACAGTAAGCATCTTGAACTTCAGTTTTCTGACTGAGCGGTTTAGAAGCCTGAGATCTAAGATGGGCCGAAGCCCCCCATCCTTCTTCGGAACAATGAAGTAACGGCTGTAGAACCCGGATTCCCTGTCTTGAGGAGGGACCACCTCGATGGCCTCCTTCCTCAGAAGAGTATCTACTTCTTGTTCCATTACCAGACCCTGCTCGGGGCTTACTAATGTTGGAAATACCCCGCTGAAAGGTGGCGGCTTGGTGCCGAACTGGATAGCATAACCTTTCTCTACAATACGCAGGACCCACTTTGAAACATTTGGCAGTAGTTTCCACGCTGCCAGAAAGTTTACTAAAGGTACCAGCCTCTCGAGACTGGTGTCTGGATTTCTTCGAGGAACTAACTCGGAGACCTGTAACAGCGAGCTGGCAGGAAACTCCTGAACTAGCTCCTCGGTTTTCTGAGGGCCTCGAGGGGGTTTGAAATCCGCACTCGGGGTTGCGGTGCAAACCCGCTCGTGAGGGGCTGCCCTCAACGGCCCTGAGCCACAACTGTTAGGGCCGCTTAGCCGCGGACTTCCTCGACTGAAGGACGACCCTCAGGTCGGGCCTTCTGTCAGGCGCCCGCGGCTTAGGGCGTCGCCGTCCCCGCCCTCTAGGCTGGGCCGGAGGGGTACGGGTGGCGACGCTCTGTTTCTGTGCCTCTCTATACGAGGAGCTCGTACACGGTTGGGGCTGCTCCCGTCCAGCAGCCCCAGAGGAGTAAACCCGGCGAGGAAGGAAGGACCTGAACGCCGCAGCCTGTCGACGAGCCTCCTGGTGCCTGGCGACAACTGTGTCAACCGAGGCACCGAAGAGGCCGGATGGCTGCAAGGGGGCGTCCAGGAGCGTGACCCTGTCCTTTTCTTTAACTTCGGACAGGACAGCCAGAGATGCCTCTCCGCTGCCACCAGGGCTGCCATAGACCGGCCACTGCGCGGGCGGTCTCCTTGGTGGCGCGGAGAGCGAGATCTGCAGTACGTTGCATCTCTGACACATTCACTTCCTCACCGTCACTCAACTCTTTCAGCAGGTTGGCTTGATAGGCTTGTAGCACTGCCATGGTGTGAAGGCAAGCGCCAGCCTGACCTGCTGCCGTGTACGCCTTGCCCATTAAGCCTGATGTAACTTTTAGGGGCTTAGTGGGCAAGGGCGGAGCCTTCAGGGCTGATGCCGAACCGGGGGACAGATAGCCCGCAAGCGTCTGCTCAACCCGTGGCATCGCCCTATATCCGCACTCCTCCGCGCCCGCGATGTTTCCATAGTTCTCAGCGGGGTTGAATAGGCGGAAGGAGTACGGCTTCTCCCACGATCTAGAAAGTTCTTTGTGTAGATCGGGGAAGAAGGGGAGGCTCCGCTTAGGAGGTGCTGATTGTGTCCGCAGGAAGCGCTCGTCTAACGCGCTTCGCTGCGGCTCATATGCTTTGCGACTTTCTTCCGCGGGCCAAGCGATGTTAAGCTTGGCCACAGCGTTTGTCAGCACCTCCAAAAGCTCCTCGTAGTGAGGCGAGCGGGGCGGCGGTTGTGGCACATCATCCAGAGCTACAAGGTCGACCTCCTCGGAGGAAGACAACAAGAGCTCTGGGATCAACTCTGGAGGGGAAGAAACCGCAGTGCGGGCTTCCACATCCAAGAGAAGATCGCTCGACTGGCTGAGTGAGGGCGGAGATAGGGGTTCACCCGTCTCCATTCCCTCCAGCAAATCGAGCTGCGAACCCCACGAGTGCAGCTGCCGCTCCGCCTCGGCGGAAGCGGGGCCACTCCCGCGGGGAACGCTGGTGAAAGCCCCCTCCTCGAAGAGGGCTTTCCGGGAGCGAAGCACACGCACCGGCAATCGGTCACAGTGCTCACAGCCAGCCTTTTCGAGGGCTGACTGGGCGTGCTCCACTCCCAAGCAGACCACACATAGGCTGTGTGTATCCCCACCAACAATGTAGCGTTGGCAAGGAGGAACACACTGCCTATGCGGGCGCTGTACCGCCACCGCTTTTCTGGTTGCTTTTCTACTAGAAGCAGACGTCATTTGCTCAAATAAAAGTGTACCAAACTGGGCACAAATACAGCAAATGGTAAACAGACAGACACAGAGCGCTCTCGCTGAATGACAAAAGCTGCCGCGGGCGTCAAACGCACGTGCTTTATACTTCCTGGTCGGTGACGTCACCGCGCCTGTGACG
>NC_133385.1:1505009-1610009 GCF_049309525.1 Garra rufa
GGGGGAGGTTAAGGCTGTCAGAGGCGCGGCTAGTTGGCTGTAATTGCGGACGAACCGTCGGTAAAAATTGGCAAACCCCAGAAACCTCTGTAGGGCCTTACGGGAATCTGGAGTTGGCCAATCCACCACAGCCTGAACCTTCGCTGGATCCACACGAACTCCCTCAGCCGACAAGATGTACCCTAGAAAAGGAACAGACTGTGCATGAAAGTCGCATTTCTCCGCCTTGACAAAAAGCCCATTCTCTAACAGCCTTTGGAGCACTCGTCTGACGTGCTGCACATGTTCCTGGAGAGAAGAGGAAAAAATCAATATGTCGTCCAGGTAGACATAAACGAACTGATCGACCATGTCTCGCAGCACATCATTAACGAGTGCCTGAAAGACCCCTGGGGAGTTGGACAAGCCGAAGGGCATGACCAAGTACTCAAAGTGCCCCCTGGGGGTATTAAAGGCGGTCTTCCACTCATCTCCCCTCCTGATGCGAACCAAATGATAAGCGTTTCTTAAGTCCAATTTAGTGAAGACTGACGCTCCCTGCAACCTCTCGAAGGCTGAAGATATCAACGGCAAAGGATAGGTATTCTTTACCATGATATTATTCAGCCCCCGGTAATCAATACAAGGTCGCAGAGATCCGTCTTTCTTCCCCACAAAAAAGAACCCCGCCCCCGCTGGAGAAGAGGAGGGTCGAATGAACCCGGCTGCTAGAGAATCAGAAATGTATTTCTCCATAGCCTCTCTTTCAGGAGTAGAAAGTGAATATAATTTGCCCTTAGGCGGAGACGTATCTGGCAGTAAATCTATAGCACAGTCATAGGGACGATGAGGAGGGAGAGAATCAGCCCTAGACTTACTGAACACTTCCTTCAAGTCGAGGTACTCCGCGGGCACGTTACACAGATCTGTCGTCTTTTCCTGCAACACAACACCAGAAACAGACGAACAAGCAGACACAAGACAGGACTCATGACACTTAATGCTCCACTCAGACACAGACTTTAGCTGCCAATCAATCCTGGGGTTGTGTTTGATGAGCCAAGGGTGACCTAGAACAACGGGTGCATGAGGGGAGTCCAGTATGTAAAAGGAAATACTCTCACGGTGATTGCCTGACACCGTGAGAGTAACAGGTTCGGATATGGTGGTGATGGTGGGAAGAGTCTGACCGTTGAGGGCGTGGACGGCGATGGTACTACTGAGGGGAAGAAGTGGAACATGGTGAAGTACAGCAAACGAAAAATCCATAAAATTACCTTCCGCCCCCGAATCCAGTAGTGCAGTGCAACGGATGTCGTGAAGATGCCATGCAAGCCTAACCGGAAGGAGGGTGGAGGTAGATCTAGACGAGGGCTTGGTAGCGGAGACCCCACCCGACAGTAGCCTCACATTTACTGCCGGGCTTGCCCTTTTACCGGACAGCTGGCAGCAAAGTGCCCAGCTGCCCCACAGTACATACACAGTCCATGGGATCTCCGCCTCTCCCTCTCCTCCCGAGTAAGCCGAGCCCGACCCACCTGCATAGGCTCGTGATCGTCGAAGGAACTGACCGCGTCTCTGCCGCTGGCTCGAGATGGGAGTCCCTCCCCAGGGGGAAGCCGAGCGGGTAACCACCGCCGCTCGGCTCGGGAGAGTCGAGCGTCCACCCGCAGTGACAGGTCGATCAAGGCGTTGAGGTCTGCGGGCAGGTCCAGGGCGTAGATCTCCTGCTGGACGCGGTCAGCCAGCCCATGCAGGAACATGTCCCACTGCGCCTCCTCGTTCCATCGGCACTCCGCCGCCAGGGTGCGAAACTCAATAGAATAGTCTGAAACGGACCTCTCCCCCTGCTTGAGGTCCGTTAATCTCCGCGCAGCCTCTCTTCCGGTGGCTGCGCGGTCGAACACCCTTTTCATCTCGGCGGCAAGTGCCGAGAACGAGGCACAACACGGATCCTGGTTTTCCCACACCGCCGTGCCCCAAAGGGCTGCCTTCCCCGTTAACAGGGTGAGCGCGAACGCCACCTTGCTCTCCTCACTAGGAAACGTGCGGGGCTGTAAAGAAAAATGCATCGTACATCTAGTGAGGAAAGCTCGGCCAAAGTTCGGCTCACCACTGTACAGCTCTGGTGGGGGAAGGCGGGGCTCCGGTTGATGGGCAGCCCCAGATGGTCCAGGAAGGGGAACCGGAGCGGCCGGCATGGGCGGCGTGGGCGGCGCAGCGGGAAGTTGCATCTGCTGCATACGCTGGGTCAGGTCGGACACCTGTGTCACAAGAGCTCGAACGGCCGTTCCCGTGTCCGTTGAGCTCTTCTCCTGGGCTTCCAGCCGAGAGACACAAGACAGCAGACATTCCTCCAAAGTGAGACGAGTGGACCCTGCTGCTTCCATTCCTGGTCGATAGTTCTGTGACGGTGCAAACAGAGACGAGGAAGCAAATGCAGTGAAATGGATGTTTATTGAAGACAAACAAGATGAACAAACTGCAACGTGGTGAAATCTCTCGGCTGGGTGACACAGGGGCTTGATGGCGGTGATGACGTGGCGTGATGATCCCGTGAAGGTGAGTAAATCCAGGCGAACACTGACGAAATACAAATCCAACTGAGACGAAGACACGACCAAACAATCCCGACACGAACCCAATCCAGAATGAACTATCGACAGGAGAGATGAGAACGAGGTGAGTATATATAGCCGGAGATGATGAGATGCACCTGTGGAGGACTGATTGGCAGCGTGCTGGGGAGCATGACGTAACACACACACACACAACACATAATCACGAGACAGAGAAAAACACAACAGATGCATGTACCGTGACAAGTTCGGCCAAAAATGAAAATAAGTCCCTGCACCCTCTTGGCAAACCAATGTCCTGATGTTATATTCTGTATTTGTAATTATTTGATTTAGGTTGAATTTTTTTGTATATATTTATTTTATGACTTATAATTAAGTCAAATAATTAATATTATTTACCACTGACTCTCTCACATACAAAGTGGTCCTATTGGACATTGTTAGAGGAACTCAGCTTGACAGTAAGCCTAGCCCTGACCAGGTTAGTTTTCCAGCATAAGTGACTGAGCTTAAGATATGATAAATTTGCTTTGTGAAATCATTCAATTTCATTGTGTGTGTGTTTCCCCTTTCAGTGTAGCCTTTAAGTTATTCTTGCCATAATTTGGTAAACTGCTTAACATTTCGAGAATAATCAACAACTACTGTTTGTAATGTGATTAATGATAATTGTTCAGGTTCAGCAGGCTGTACATGGAGTGACCAATGAGGACGTTGAAGTGGCACAATGTTTGAAGGGTTTAGACCCTGCACGTGCAGAACAATATAAGAAGGTAATGAACAATGAACTCTTTTTCATTCAAAGTTAATCTCATTTTCTTACATTCTATCATTGTCTTGTGTTTTCTGTTTTCAGCTAAAGAGGCTATGTGAAATGAACCTGGCCCCTGAAGATAAATGCAAAGAAATCCTTATCTCAGTAAACTGGGACCTGGAGAAGGCTTGTAATGCACTTCTTCAGTAAAGTCAATCGTATCAATTTAATTCAAAATTTAACTGAAACAAATGGATATACACTAATCATTTAAAGGTTGTATCAGCGATTTCAAGCCTGAAACATAAAGTGTCAAATTCAGCTGACCTTTCTTCACGATCCGCTCGCTGCCTGCCCCATAAATCGACTGTAAAAAAAAAACTAAAAACTCGTCTCTCTGGTCAGCCTAGGGTCTGAGAAATGCCAAAAAAAAAAAAAATAACAATCGGTGCTATCAACTATTCCACAGAAAAACAAACAGTGTTCCAACCAATCAGCGTCAGGGGTTTGGTGTTGTGGACTTTCGCTCCGCCTCCCTCACATCCCAGCACCAGTAGGAAAGTCCACAACACCAACCCTCTGACACTGATTGGTTGGAACACTGTTTGTTTATCTGTGGAAAGGTTGGTAGCACCGATTGTTTTTTTTTTTGGAATATCTTTTACAGTCGATTTATGGGGCAGGCAGCGAGCGGATCATGAAGAAAGGTCAGCTGAATTTGGCATTTTATGTTTCAGGCTTGAAATCGCTGATACAACCTTTAATATACAGGTTACATTACACATTACATGACATACTAATCATCCAAGAGATTAAAATAACTTATAACATCTTACTGATGTTTAAAATTGTAACAGACTACTGTAAGCCTGTTTACAGAATGTACACAAAAGCTGTGGTTTTGTATTTTTGAAAATTGTTATAGGAAATTAAGCTCTTGAGAAAGTTTGCAGACAAATGAAATGTTCTATGTGAAATAAGGTGAAATATGATGAAAGATATAAGACAAATGAATCACACTAGTGTAAATTATACTACATTTATGTCATGTTACATGATTACTGCCATTAAGTCAGAGCCTCTCAGGAAATTCAGACTTTTATTTACAAGTTCTATGAGAATGTGAATGCATCTTACAAAGCGGAAAGTCATTAGTCAGAGAATCACAAGCAATATTGATTTGAATGAAAAGAAGATTTAATATATAGTTTACATTGAAATGTACATATGAGCTGTGTGACTTCAAATTTGGCCAATGTGCTTTGTTCAGACACTGTTTTAAATTTTGTCTTCTGGTTTTACAACCAGACCAATTAAAAGCACACAACTAAAGTAAACATCTATTACAATGCTGGGTCTGACACTGTATTTCTGTGGATGTCTTTCCACACTTCTGTGAACATCTGCAACTTTTTGAATTTAGAACAAATTTCTGCAAAAAAGAAATTAGACCAAATCAAACCCATCTCTCAATTAAGACTTCAAATCTTTTCAGCATGTAAGTTCAAATTCTGTTCTCTCCTTGTCTTCCTCATTGATATCTTCTCAGTTGTACTCCTTCTGTAATTTGAGCATTTTATATATCTTATGAATCTAACTTAATTAACATTTTTTTTTTATCAATTGTTAGCTCTGATTGTGTGGGATCAATTTTGCTGGATAAAGTTCTAATAGTAAGAATCGTCTGTTATCTAGAAACTGATGTTATGATTTGGGATATTTTGCTGAGAGGTATTGATTGTTGAAACATTTTTGCTATTTGATTATATTATTTTGGTCTGTTTACCAAGGTTTATTCACATATAATGTCTCAGGTTATGTATATAACCTCTAGGGGTTGCTATACGGAACGCTATCTCTGTGACCCGTGTCTGAAGTCTGCATTAAAAAAACTACAACATTCGCTTCTTTATCTGAAGCTTACTTCCGAGGCATGTCAACGAGAATGGAGGACGCAGTGTCTCGTTCCCTTCTCAGGGCCCCGGGGTAGCATAAGTAACTGAGAATGGGAACGAGATTGAGCGCGTAACCAGTGTCATATCATATCACTATATTACAGTTACTTGGGGACTTAGCCTGGCAGATACATAAATGGAGTGGGACCCAAGGTGGCCGGGGTCTGAACCAACTCAAAAAAGGAACAAGCTGGAAGTGAGGAGTACTCAGTGCTCAGGGACAGGCTTCTAACTCCCGAGAGACAAGAAGGACACCTGATCTACCCAGGGGAGACACGCTCTTGAGAGACCCACCCACAGTCTGGGAAGCATCATCATGCCTGTGATTTGATCACAGAAGATCAGACATTTCAGCCGAGACGAATCTGGTTCAACTCAGTACGGCTGAGAGCAGCAGCGTCCCCAGGCTGTGTTGTGGGTATTCCCTTTGAGGGGGTATAGGCCACTACCACCCCAAGCAAACTTGTGCTTACTATCACAATAGAAAGTATGGGCCCCGTTCTAACCATGCCCGCAGAGCCTCAAGAACAAGGGCCTAGATCCATAGTCATTGCTCCTCAGAGCATTCAGAAAGGTTTCCGCAGAAACACCTTTCACTCACACCTTGGTGAAAAAATCATTTCCAAAGAGCTTACCTGTAAGAGGACCGTAGCCCTAGATGTAGTGCTTTAGTGGGGACCTGAAGGCCAAAGGTGGCCACGACATCCAGGTAGATATGTTGAAAGCAGATCCAAATAGACAAGCAGGCCTTAACTGTAGTCAAAGACCAGAGGGGGTGCTCGAGGAGGACCTACCTAAACGAAAAGAAAAGCACAACAGACAGGTCCCAGAATTACAGCAAAACAGGCTACACAAAGTAGCAGGACCGTACTCACCCACCGTGTATGGTGTGCAAGACTCTATTTAGGCTAGCACTGTCTAGGCAGGGACTCAGAGAGACCACTGCTTAAAAACGCTAAGAAGAGCTAGCAAAAAATTATCTTTAAATAATCAATGTGCCTGGGAAGGCAACTAGCAGGTTGTCTACTTACAGTACAACCCTAGCAGGGGAGATAACACTATCAAGGCGAGGGCTCACGGAGGCCGATAACTTAAAGACCCTAAGTTTAACTAAAAACCTGATGAGGGGAGACAGCACAATCTTGGCAGGGCTCTATAATGCTGCTATTAAGAACACCAAACAAGGGTCTTAACTAGCACATAGCTACCCTCAGATAGCTATGCATCCAGGAAGGGGCAAGTTAACACACAGCTAGCCTCAGATAGCTACGCTTAAGTAAATACTAAGGAGGTCCGCTTTTTCCAGTTTTGTCCATAAACCAGAGTGCGTGCCTGCCTCTTACAAGGAACAATCAATGAATGCAATGTTCGCAATCAACTCCCATACAACATTGTTAAAGTTTTTTAATGCAGGCTTCGGCTTTGGGTCACGGAGATGGTGTTTCCCATAGCGACCCCTAGAGGATGCAGTTCAAGTTCCTTGAAAGGAAACTGGGGAAATCAGGGAAACCGTTTATTTACATGAAAACACTTATTAAGGCATATGCATCAATGCTTATTTTTTTTTTGTTCCAGCTTTTAATCATGCATATTTTGTTGTCTCTAACAAACATTTGTTCTAAATTTGTGCTTGACAAAAAAAATAAATAAATGTTTTGTTTCAGATGTTCCTCTGGAAGCTTTTTAATCACAACAAAATAAATGGACATTTGACCACAGTGACGGGTGTGGTGGATTTGGTTTTGTAGTTAGTATTAATAAAGAGAAATTAAAGATGTTTATTTAGATTCAGTGTGGTTTTCTGTTACTAAAGAATTAAGATGTGTAGAGTAACTGCGACGCAGAATCTGCATGATTAGGATCCATGTGCTACTTTATTAAAGCCAATAGCATAAACAACAGTCCAGGGTTAATCGACAGCAAACAGAACAGTGTAGACAAACCAGAATCAGAATCAGAGTCCAGGCAGAAAGTCGAGGCAGGCGACGGTCAAAACAGAGTAAATCCATTAAACAAGCGTGGGTCAAGACCCTTTCACCTAGATATCACTCTATAGAGACTGTGTCTGTTCCCCGAGCTAGAAAATACAAAAAACGCCTGAATCAAATCAGGACCAACAATTTAATTGATGTTCAACAAATAAAAAATATATATAATACAGAGAAACAATTGATAAAGCTTGGCTTATTGAATATCAGGTCCCTTTCTACGAAAGCACTTTTTGTAAATGATATGATCACTGATCATAACCTAGATGTGCTCTGTTTGACAGAAACCTGGCTAAAACCAGACGATTACATTATTTTAAACGAGTCCACCCCCCAAGATTACTGTTATAACATGAACCGCGTCTAAAAGGTAAAGGAGGAGGTGTTTCTACTATTTATAGCAGTATTCTCAATGTCTCTCAGAGAACGGGCTTCAATTATAACTCGTTTGAAGTTATGGTGCTTCATATAGCATTATCCAGAGAAACAAGTACTAATGATAAATCCCCTGTGACGTTTGTGTTAGCTACTGTATACAGGCCACCAGGGCACCATACAGACTTTATTAAAGAATTTGCTGATTTTCTATCCGAATTAGTGCTGGCCGCAGATAAAGTCTTAATAGTGGGTGATTTTAACATCCATGTTGATAATGAAAAAGATGCATTAGGAACAGCATTTATAGATATTTTGAACTCGATTGGGGTTAGACAACACGTGTCAGGTCCTACTCATTGCCGAAATCATACTCTAGATTTAATACTGTCACATGGAATTGATGTTAATGGCGTTGAAATTCTGCAGCAAAGCGATGATATCTCAGATCATTATCTAGTCTCTTGTACAATCCAGATAGCTAAAACTGTTAATTCAATTCCTTGCTACAAATACGGTAGAACCATCACTTCTACTACAAAAGACTGCTTTGTAAGTAATCTTCCTGACTTATCTGAATTCCTCAGCATATCCAATAGCTCAGAAAAACTTGATGATGTAATAGAAACTATGGACTCTCTCTTTTCTAGCACTTTAGATACAGTTGCTCCAGTGCGCCTAAAAAAGATTAAGAAAAACAGTGTAACACCGTGGTATAACGATCATACCCGCGCCCTAAAGAGAAAAGTACGAAAAATGGAACGCAGCTGGAGGAAAACAAAACTAGAGGTTTTTCGTACTGCTTGGCGTGAATGTAATTTATCTTATAGGAAAGCATTAAAAACTGCCAGATCGGATTACTTTTCATCTCTCTTAGAAGAAAACAAACATAACCCTAGGTATTTGTTCAATACTGTGGTTAAATTAACTAAAAATATAGCAGCAACAGGTTTAGACATTTCCCAAAAGCACAGCAGTAATGACTTTATGACGTACTTTACCTCCAAGATAGACACTATTAGAGATAAAATTGTAACCATACAGCCGCCCGCTACAGTATCGCATCAGATAGTGCGTTGTAGATCTCCTGAGGAACAATTCCATTCATTCTCTATTATAGGAGAGGAGGAATTGTATAAACTTGTTAAATCATCTAAACCCACAACATGTATGTTAGACCCTATTCCATCTAAGCTACTAAAGGAGGTACTTCCAGAAGTCATAGATCCTCTTCTGAATATTATTAATTCGTCACTATCATTAGGATATGTCCCCAAAACCTTCAAAATAGCTGTTATTAAGCCACTCATTAAAAAACCACAACTTGACCCCTATGAATTAATTAACTACAGACCAATTTCGAATCTCCCTTTTCTGTCAAAGGTACTAGAAAAGGTAGTATCCTCACAATTATGCTCCTTCTTAGAGAAAAATGGTATCTGCGAGGATTTCCAGTCAGGTTTTAGACCATATCATAGTACTGAGACTGCTCTAATTAGAGTAACAAATGACCTGCTATTGTCAAGCGATTGTGGTTGCATCTCTCTATTAGTGCTACTGGATCTCAGTGCCGCATTTGATACTATTGACCACAACATTCTTTTAAATAGACTTGAAAATTATGTAGGCATTAGTGGTAGTGCACTGGCATGGTTCAAATCGTACTTATCTGACCGTCATCAGTTTGTGGCAATAAATGAAGAGGTATCATTTAGATCGCAAGTGCAGTATGGAGTACCTCAAGGCTCAGTGCTGGGGCCATTACTTTTTACGCTTTACATGTTACCCTTGGGAGATATCATCAGGAAACATGGTGTTAGCTTTCATTGTTACGCTGATGATACTCAGCTTTATATTTCTTCGCAGCCCGGAAAAACATATCCATTCGAAAAACTAACAGAATGCATAGCTGATATTAAAAACTGGATGGCGAATAACTTCTTACTGTTAAATTCTGAAAAAACAGAGGTATTAATTATTGGACCTAAAACCTCCACAAGTAATGACCTAAAACACAGTCTAATACTAGATGGCTGCTCTGTAAATTCGTCGTCATCAGTTAGGAACCTAGGCGTCCTATTCGATAGCAATCTCTCCTTTGAAAGCCACATTTCTAGCATCTGCAAAACCGCATTTTTCCATCTTAAAAATATATCAAAATTACGACCTATGCTATCAATGTCAAATGCTGAAACATTAATTCATGCGTTCATGACCTCAAGGATAGATTATTGTAATGCTTTATTGGGTGGTTGTTCTGCACGCTTAATAAACAAACTCCAGCTGGTCCAAAATGCAGCAGCTAGAGTTCTTACTAGAACCAGAAAGTATGACCATATTAGTCCGGTTCTGTCAGCACTGCATTGGCTCCCTATTAAACATCGTATAGATTTTAAAATCTTGCTAATTACTTATAAAGCCCTCAATGGTTTAGCTCCTCAGTACTTGAACGAGCTCCTATCGTATTATAGTCCTTCACGTCCGCTGCGTTCTCAAAATTCTGGCAATTTGATAATACCTAGAATATCAAAATCAACTGCCGGCGGCAGATCATTTTCTTATCTAGCGCCTAAACTCTGGAACAATCTACCTAACACTGTTCGGGTGGCAGACACACTCTGTCAGTTTAAATCTAGATTAAAGACACATCTCTTTAACCTGGCTTACACATAAAATCATTAACACATTTCTATAATTCAAATCCGTTAAAGGATTGTTAGGCTGCATTAATTAGGTCAACCGGAACCGAAAACACCTCCCATAACACCTGATGCACTCGTTGCATCGTAAAAAGAATGGCATCTACGCTAATATTAGTCTGTTTCATTCTTATTCTGAGGTCACCGTAGCCACCAGATCCAGCCTGTATCCAGATCAGATGGTCACTCCAGTCCCCCGGATCCAGTCCGTACCCAGCTTAGATCATGGATCACCACCTAGAGATGACTTCAATAGCCGTGGATGTCAACCAGATGAGCTCCAAGGCGGATCACCAATAAAGACCTCGCCAACCTTGACGGCCATCGGCACTACACCACAGGATCCTGATGAGTTCTCTACAATCAGACATTGGTACAAACTGTTGTTTGGTCTGGCCAGAGGAGAACTGGTCCCCCGACTGAGCCTGGTTTCTCCCAAGGTTTTTTTCTCCATCTCTGTCACCTGTGGAGTTTTGGTTCCTTGCCGCTGTCGCCTCTGGCTTGCTTAGTTGGGGACACTTTCCAGCGATATCGTATACTATTTGAACTGAACTGACGATGATATCACTGAATTCATTGATGAACTGCTTTTAACTGAAAATTGATTGTTACAATAATGCGTTACTTACACACTATTGTGCTGTTTAAATACTGTGCAGTTGCTTTGACACAATCTGTATTGTAAAAGGCGCTATATAAATAAAGGTGACTTGACTTGACTCAAAAGGCAGGCAGCAGACAGTCAGAATACGAACAATCAGATCAGCAACGGGTAATCAGAAAGGGGATAATTGCTCTGTGATGTCAGCAGTAGCAAAACAAGACTTCATGGGGAAGTGAGCTTGCTCTAAATAGTCTGTGGGTAATGGCTGACAGACACCTGTGCAGGTGATCAGTTCCAGAAACAAACAGAAACCAAAATTGCTTATTAGAGACTTTGAAGAATTATGTCCATCAAAACATAAACTAAATTGCTTTTCGTATTTACAATGAATATTCAAGATTAAGGCAAAAGATATTTACAAAATATACACAACCTGGAACAGAGGAAAAAGTAACTCAACAGTGTGAGACGTGAGCAGAGCTGAAAGTAAAGAAATGAATGAAAAAAACACATACTAACTTAACTCAACGTTAATCTATACAAAGGAAAACAAAAACAAGTCTTCAGCATAAACGCCAAGTAACTACACTCACTTACAAAACATAAATACAAATATTAGTTCCCACTCCTATTCTAGTGTTTTTATACATGGAAAGTATATGTAGGGTTTTTATACACAGTGTGCACCATTGTAAAGACTAGATTTATTCCTCACAGCTTTAAAAAAATTCTAAATGCCCTGTGTAAGTTTAACTGTCTAACTATTTGTCATATAAAACCCAAAAACACACAGCCACAATCAGAGATAAGAGGTGCATTCTCTGCTCTTAATTTCCCATTCACCAAGATTCCTACTCTTTTACCCACACCCTTGAATTTATACATTCACTGTAACAATGAATTAATACATTTTTACATTATAAAACCTTTTTCACTCTGAGATTTGTCACAATACATAAATCAAGGCAGCCATAACTTCAATTACATGACTTTAAGTTTGCTAAGCAGAGCAGGACACTAATTATGAGATGGTGTGAGATAAAAAATAAAAATGGCAAGATGCAGTAGAGGTTTGCTTTTGTTACATTTAAATTGACATTGCGTTTTTCTAGTTGTAAAAGTCAAACAATGTTAAGATACTGAATGATTTATAACACACAGTGAACATGTTGCAGCCATGTAAGTTACAATGGATTGTATTTTTCATAGTTATAATGTATTATAAGTCTCATACCTTTACATCTTCCGTATGCTACTTTACTTAAAGCTATCAATGACCACTTATAAGTATAATAATAATAATAATAATAATAATATTTTTTCTTAAACAGCCAGATATCAGATCAGATAAATGTGTAATATGACACATTTGATTTGAACAATTTTTTTACTGCAATATCGGTTTGATTATTTTGATGGTACCCTTTAGTCAGCTGTTGGTAAGTAACTTTGCAACTACAATTTGCACATCAAAATTAATATTAGCTTCACAGGGAACACTCAACACTCCACACCTAACCACTTAAAAAAGATGTTGTAAAATACTGTGCAGAACTGATAATAAACAATGTCAATATATATAGTCCAATTTAACTATAAAAGTAGATTTAATAGGGTGTTCATTGTGTGTTATAAATAATCAAAATCTTAAAAGTTATAACCACAAATGAGTAAGTATTATAATGTATCGTAATTGTTGTTATGATTATTTATAAGATGATACAACATATTACAACTACGTTTTTTATAATGCATTATGCATTCATTGTAATGTCTTAAGAATACACTTTCAACTCATCTGTCTATAAAGCCTCTAAAAAAACAGTCTTCATGTATTTCACAACACTTCAGAATGTTATTCTTATTAATTGAGGGTCATTTTTTAGGATTTTTGCCCAAGCAAAGTCTCTGAGAACCTGACACATTGCACTTCTGGAGACTCAAGGTAGGTTGCAGTTCTGGAAAACGGTGGCGCTGGAGACTAAATAGTTCTTGATGGTTTCATATCTAATTCTTAACATTAATTCTTACTTTTTTGCAATTAACATGCATCTTTTCTCCTCCACCTGTTTTTTTTTGCTGACAATGCAGACACAACAAGCGTTTTTCTGTCTGGTGGTCATGCCTTAACTTTGCTAATTCCAGTATTGCATCCTTCTCATGGCCATTTAAGAGTTTTTGACTTTTCAGTCTGAGGGAAATCTCTTTTTTGGCTCATTTTATCTGTAAAAGAAAACATGCCTAATAATTCTGCAAAGCTGAATATAAGGAGTTTTTCACTTCCAGCCTTCATGGACAATTATATATCACTTATAAATAATTAAATACAAAATGAGTAGTAGTTATTAAGATTGATGTGGTTTGGAATTGGTCAAATGTGCTTGGGAAAAAAATGACCACAATATCAACGTGCCTAATAATTATGCACACAGTGTATGTGTATCAAAGTCAACAATCAAGAGAAGACTTCACCAGAGAGAATACAGAGGGTTCACCACAAGATGTAAACCATTGGTGAGCGTAAAAAACAGGAAGGCCAGATTAGAGTTTGCCAAACGCATCTAAAAAAGCCTTCACAGTTCTGGAACAACATATTATGGATCAGCTTGTACCAGAGTGATGGGAAGAGAAGAGTATGGAGAAGGAAAGGAACTGCTCATGATCCTAAGCATACCTCCTCATCGGTGAAGCATGCTGGTGTAGTGTCATGGTGTGGACATGAAACTGGTTCTCTTGCGTTTATTGATGATGTGACTGCTGACAAAAGCAGCAGGATGAATTCTGGGGCCTCATTTATAAAGACTTGCGTAGAAACCATCCTTGATTTTATCTAAGAACTTTTCAGATTTTATCGTAAGAGCGATTCAGAGAAAACGAACGTACCACGAAATCCATGCGTACGCCAGTCATTCGGTTATAAATCACAAATGATTGTGGAATTGTGTGCAGCTGAATGTTCCGCCGTCGAAACGCCCCTGCTTAATTAATTAATATATAAAATGAGCTCATTCCTAAAGCAAAAACTCTGTGACAATGGCAAGAAAAAAGGAGCGCAAGAAATCAAATTATAGTGAGGCTGAACTATCTGCAATACCAGGCATTACCACAAGGAAACGGTCGTACGCCAAGCTGGAATCTGACGTGGAGATAAGTACTTTTCCACGTCAAAGACGTTTTTTATAAATCTGTACTTTGACGTGGATTTGATCGTACGAACACTCTAAGATCAAATCAGTGCGTAAGAAAGTTTTATAAATGAGGCCCCTGAAGTGTTTCGGGCAATATTATCTGTTCATATTCAGCCAAATGCTTCAGAACTCGTTAGACGGCTCTTGACAGTGCAAATGGACAATGACCCAAAGCATAATGCAAAAGCAACCAATGAGTTTTTTAAGGGAAAGAAGTGGAATGTTATGCAATGGCCAAGTCAACCACCTGACCTGAATCCGATTGAGCATGCATTTCACTTGCTGAAGACAAAACTGAAGGGAAAATGCCCCAAGAATAAGCAGGAACTGAAGACCGTTGCAGTAGAGGCCTGGCAGAGCATCACCAGAGACAAAACCCAGCGTCTGGTGATGTCTATGCATTCCAGACTTCAGGTTGTGATTGACTGCAAATTATTTTATTTTTATTATTCTGTTCCATTACTTTTGGTCCCTTAACAAGTGGGAGGCACATATGCAAACTGTTGTAATTCCTATACCGTTCACCTGATTTGGATGTAAATACAAACTCTCAAATTAAAGCAGTCTGCTGTTAAAGCATATCGTGTTAGTTTCAAATCCATTGTGATCGTGTATAGAGCCAAAAATGTTAGAATTGTGTCGATGTCCCAATATTTATGGACCTGACTGTATATATATATATATATATATATATATATATATATATTAGTGGTGGGCCGTTATCGGCGTTAACGTGCTGCGTTAACGTGAGACTCTTATCGCGCGATAAAAAAAATATCGCCGTTAATCTATTCTCAAAGTTGGGTTGGGAGCTGGGTCTAAACTACGCAAGCTATGATGACTTTCACTTTGATATTTTAGCGCGGATGACGTATATCTAGTTGAATTGCAATGCAGGGGGCGAGAACGAGTCTTCAACTTCTGTGAAAAAATTACCACATCAAATGAGACGCGCAGACATGGATGCAGTTATGAAGCCGCTTCAGGGCAGGTGCGTGCGTTGCTAGACCCTTTTTACTGGGGCACGTGCCTCAGTGAAAATCTGCTGTGCCCCAGTAAAATCTCAAGTTTGAGTTATAATTTACTTTGATAATCCCGAAATAAAGACATTATACTATATGCAACAACTGAATTGACGCTTCTAAAAGCAACGCAGTTTATTGAAAGATGCACGCAGATAGGCTATCCATACCCGCGCGCCTGTATATTTTACTGGAACGCGCACGTCGTACTGCCTTTTCCGCAGAAGTACTTGGTTACACAAGTTTGTATAGTTAATTGTGTTTTAAATGCAATTGTCAAGCAGTTTGTAATGCATTTTGGAAACAGGAGATGAGCCCCTGGTCTAATGTGCCACCTGGCTTGAGAAACCCGTTCTCAAAGACTTACTTTTAGTCATTATTTGGGTAGCACACATATTCTGAATGCCTTCAGAAGAATTCAAATTAGCCATTTTAATCTAGATTAATCTAGATTAATTTCAAGATTTAATCTAGATTAATCTAGATTAAAAAAATTAATCTATGCCCACCACTAATATATATATATATATATGAATGTATGTATGATTTCTGTGGTGTTCCCCCATTACTAACAACTTAATAAATAAAGACCATTACAGCTGATCATGTCAAACAAATGGTACCTGTTGTACCCATTTATGTCTAATGTTGATGATTCACTCTTACTGTGTGTTCACACCGCCACCAGCAAAGTGGCCGGAATTCATTAATTTTGAATATGAGCTGGCGGCGAGCTCCGCCAAGAAGCGGTGCGTCGCGTTTTGGACAGTGTGGCCATCGGGGAGAGTTGAAGTCAGGACAACTTTATGGTAATGAGCTATGACGTGGCTCTTCGGCAACCAATGGGAATGTAGAAGTTCACCGCTTGAGAGGTTTCCAAAGGACGCAGTCCTGTAAACTTTCCTGTAAACATTAGTTCCCTGCTGTGGGGCTTGGAGAATCTCATGCACCCATACCAATCTCCGACGTCTTCTCCGCAGGTAGAGCAATGCCACACCAAACGCAACAAATTGATCCTCCATCGTGATGTGAATTTGATAAGGCGTGCAACACTATTTATAGGCAACATTTTCCTGCTAGAACGCTTGTTTTTCAGCGGAATGCAATTAATTTGCTCAAAACAACACCGATTTGACCGATTGCATCCAAGACGGTTTGCAATGTAGGCCGCACACAAATTCATGTTAATGTTAATTAAAGACCAAGGCTAGTAAATGTCTCCTATTATGTTAAAATCAGACTAGCACTTAACCATGAACACAAAAGCCACACCACACAAATGGCTTTTAATTGGTTTATTTCATTTGCAAACATGTAACTACAATTAAATTAAATGTCTTATTTTCATGTTTAAAATTTTAATGAGGTTAAATTACAACCTACTTGTGGTCAGTCTGCATAAGATCGACATGCTTGTTTGCTTTGTGACCGCTTTAAGTACAAGACCAAGCGTTCGATCATCAATGAATCTTTCTGCAGCGTCACTGGCAGGACGGCCAGAGCGAACTTAGACCAATTTTAGGCCAAACAAGCCAATAACCTACTTTCAAGAAAATGTTTGATAACTTAAACAACTAAAATTCAAAACCCATAAACTGAATTTGAAGGGGTTTGAAGGGTTGCTATAACCAGCTGTGTAATTATTTATATTTTTAAATATTAGTTGCAGACATTTAAATGTTTTAGACTTACCTATAGATTTACAACATAATATAATTCAAGATCTTAATATTTATGTTCTATAAGATGATAATAGATGCATGAAGGGAATCTAGTATGACCATTTAAAACTCTTTTTAAACTAGAACAAAAACTTAGTATATTTAGTGATTATTTTGGGTCCTCATTCTGTTAACAACACCACATTTTGTTTTGACTGATAAACTAGTAGAGGAATTACTGGCAGCACAAATATGAAGGGTAAAAATGTCTAGAACAAAAGCTTGATGTTCAGTGAACTTTGACAAATAGATTAAGGAATGATCAGCCCCACAAATATGTAGCTGGAGCTACATTTCTACTCATAAGGTTGGTTCATTCTCAAGGAAGTACATTTCTCCAAGTAAACATGCTGACAGAACAGGACAAACAAGCTCATGAAAATGTGTTTATTAACTCAACTAAACATCTTAAACACCAAATGACACTCAGACGTGAGTGAAACGTCAAAACAATAACAATTCATAGATAGTATGATTCATTTGCAACATTCTTCAAGCTGAATGATGATTCTGTGTGGATTTATTAATCATTTTGTGACTAACTTCATTACATAGTTTCTGTGCTCAATAATGTGTGATATCTTAATTTGTTTATACTTACAAATGAAGTATCTATTCTGAATTGTGAGTTATAAAATCATGTAGTAATTGATGTGCTAGTTATTCAAAGTGGAAATGACCTGGAGAGAAAAGCAGATTTAGTTTTTGCCTAGATGCTCTGTAGCATCTGCTGGTGTCACGCTCTGGAGGTTGAACGGAGGAGAACAAGGCAGGAATTTCAAAGAATAGACTTTTTAATATAGTCTACGATGACAAATACACAATGATGACGATCAGGGTAGTTCCAAACACATGTAACAAATAATAGCAGACAAAGGAAATGGGGATAACGCAAGACTTAAATACTAAGGGTAATTAGGGAGAACTGAAACAGGTGTGTAGTAATTAATCAAAAACCATGGGAACAAATGAGGAACTAACTCAGACAGGAACACAACAGAACAAACATGTGACATTTCGCCCCCTCCCGGAAAGGCGCGTCCTCGCGCCGACAAAGAGTCCAACAGAGGAGGGAGGGTGGGGGTTCAGGAGGCGGGCGTGGGGCAGGCGAAGAGCAGGCAATGGGAAAGGGGTAAAGTTCATGAGGCCAGGGTGGAGTAGAAGGAGGAAGGAGCCAGGGAGGAGCCAGAAGCAGGAGGAGCCAGATGGTAGTCCAGAGCCCAGCCAGGATGACGTCCCAGGGCGGAGTCGAGGGAGGGAGGAGCCATGGTGGAGAGCTGGTCAACGACACCCTGGGGACGAGCGACGGAGAAGAAGCCTCTGGTGGAAGTGAGCCAGGTGCGGCCGAGCAGATGGAGAGGCAGGGTGACACTGCAGGTCTGGAGGGCCAAGGTGACGCAGATGGCTCAGGGGACCGAGGCAGAGCTGGGGTTCCGGAAGACCGCAGTGACACCGGAGCGACAGAGGACATAGGCAGAGCTGGAGGGAAGGAGGAGCCTGACAGAGCCGGAGGGACAGAGTGACGAGGTGAAGCCGGAGGAATGGAGTCCCGAGGCGGCGGATGGTCAACGACTGACCAAGGCGGAGCCGGAGAGACGAGGGAGCCCGGTGGAGCTGGTGGGATGACGGGCCACGGTGGAGATGAGGGAGCCAGGAGCCAAGGCGGAGCCGAAGGGTCGGAGGACCGAGGTGGAGTCCCGGACTCGGAGGATGTAGGCAGAGCTTGGGGAACGACACGCCTAGGCGGAGCTGGAGCCTGGATGTCCCATGATGGGTCCACACTCCTAGGTGGTGCTGCCTGAGGGTGAGCTTTGGGACAGACTGGCTGTGGCAGAGACAGGGCTGAAGGACTGGCTGGCTTGAGTGGAGGCGGGAGAGGGAGGTTGGGTGGGAACTTCGGAGACATTGGAGAACGGGACGGAACCAGCGGAGACTCTGGAGAACTGGATGAGACTGGTGGGGATTCTGGACGGCTGGATGGAGCTTTCGGAGACTCTGGAAGACTGGATGTGACTGGCGGAGATTCTGGACGGCTGGACGGAACCAGCGGGGACTCAGGACGGCTGGGCGGAACCAGCGGGGACTCGGGAGGACTGGAAATAATCTCCCCAAACCAGTCAATTAAATCCACTTCAAAAATTTCCAATAGCTCCTCATAATAACCACCACAGCTCAGTTGTAGCTCACCCTCAGGATTAGGAGTGTGGGCGGGGCTTCCCTCTAAGCCCTCGATCTCCACGAGAACTCCCTCGGTGATGCTAGCCGGCTCACACACCTGGTCAGTCGCGATGTCCTCTGTCGCTTTAAGAGCGGCAGATCGTGGCACTGCGGCTGCGGCGGGCTCTGGCTGGTGCTCCGTGCTGCAGGGTGATGATAACTGGCTGGGCTCTGGATCGGGAGTGGGGCTGGAGAAGTCTTCCTGAACGGGACAGACGGAGAAATACAGTCCATTACTCTCCAGCGCCCACTCCACGAAGGCGGCGAAATCTTCCCTGGGACCGTTCGCTGGTAGGCGTGCCTTACACGGCTCGCTCAAGCTGGCGTGATAGAAAACACTGAGCGAGCAATCCGGGAAATGTGTAAGACACGCCAGATCTAAAAAGTCCCTTGTGTGGTCCTCCAGCGAACGGTCCTGTTGCTTCAGGCAGAGGAGTTGGACTGCTGGCAGATCCATTCCGGGAGAGGGAAGACAAAAAAGAAACAAACCAAAACAAAAGGAAGAAAAAACACCGCAAATAAACTGTTGTTTGGTCTGCTATTCTGTCACGCTCTGGAGGTTGAACGGAGGAGAACAAGGCAGGAATTTCAAAGAATAGACTTTTTAATATAGTCTACGATGACAAATACACAATGATGACGATCAGGGTAGTTCCAAACACATGTAACAAATAATAGCAGACAAAGGAAATGGGGATAACGCAAGACTTAAATACTAGAAGGGTAATTAGGGAGAACTGAAACAGGTGTGTAGTAATTAATCAAAAGCCATGGGAACAAATGAGGAACTAACTCAGACAGGAACACAACAGAACAAACATGTGACAGCTGGAGGGCAGGAGTGTTAACAAGTTGTGGCCAGGGGGAGAGGGGTCAGATGATGGTTTTACCTGCCCGTTTCTTCACCCTGGAGATGTTCCTCTTGAAGTATCCTGGCCACAGTTTTGAACATGTTCAGCTCCAGGTTGTTTTGACAATTAAATCCTTGCGGAACTAGAAAAAAAACATGCTTTAAATGCTTAAAGAAATCCCCTTCACATGTCCTCATTCCTCACTATCATTAACTGATGCTTAATCTAGTTGAGGAATTACTGGCAGCACAAATATGAAGACTGTCAATGTCTAAAACAAAAACTTTGTTCAGTCTGACGCAAAGAAACCACACAAAAAAACGTCAAGATAAAAAAAATCTTGAAGAACAGGACAAACTCAGAATAGAATACTTTCAATTTCACTGAGGAAAAAAACATGTTTGGTGACTAAAACACTATCATTTTCTGTTTGTTTTAATATATAACTAAATGCATGTGAAAATAAACATTTGTTTTATAAAGACCACCACACACACACACACATGTTGGGTTTACATGTTTTATGGGGACATTCCATAGGCGTAATGGTTTTCATACTGTACAAACCGTATTTACTATCGCCCTACACCTACCCTACACCTAAACCTAGCCCTCACAGGAGATTGTGCATACTTTTACTTTATCAAAAAAACTCATTGTGCATGATTTATAAGCCTGTTTCCTCATGGGGACCTGAGAAATGTCCCCACAAGGTCAAAATCTACTGGTATTACTATCCTTGTGGGGACATTTGGTCCCCATAACGTGATGAATACCAGGTGCACACACACACACACACACACACACACACACACACACACACACACTCACACACACACACACACACACACACACACACACACACACACACACACACACGTTGTGTTTACATGTTTCATGGGGACATTCCATAGGCGTAATGGTTTTCATACTGGTTTTCATGGCCCTACACCTACCCTACACCTAAACCTAGCCCTCACAGGAGATTGTGCACACTTTTACTTCCTCAAAAAAAAACTCATTGTGCATGATTTATAAGCCAAAGAAATGTCCCCATCACGTGATGAATACCAGGTCCACACACACACATTATGTGGTGATCACCCATTATTAACAACTTACTAAAAAGTTGAACATGTCAAACAAATGGTACCTGTAGTACCCATTTATGTTTCCAGTCTAATGTTGATGATTCACTCTTAAAGGATTTTGACAGATATATAGACTAAATGTTTGCAGATAAACATGCTGACAGAACAGGAAAAACAAGCTAATAAATAATTTTCACTGAAAAAAATATTTGATAACTTAAACAACAAAAATTAAAAACCCATAAACTGAATTTGGAGGGGTTTGAAGGGTTGCTATTGTAACGAGTTAAATTATCTCCTCATGGAATTAACATACAGTACGAACAGATGGCATGCAACAAAACAATAAAAACTAATCTGAAGAGGGATCTTCAAAGAAAGCAAACAACCCCACCCTGACCTACCCCCCTCTCTTCTCCCACTCTCTCACCTTTCTTCCCAAAAGCTTTTACTGGAAATCAGTAAGATCATCCACATGTTATATCTTGTGAATATATTGTTTTCCTCCTTCATGTTTGATATCATTTTAATGGTCTCTGTGCGATTGGTAAAATGGTCTCAATTTCATAGCAGTCACATATACTGTAAGAAAGATTGAAAACTTCCATAGAATTGGGTTTGCTGCTATTGGGTGTGTTCTCCCCTTAGGGTTAGATGGCAAATGGGACCCTGGGTCGCGAGAACCTCCTGACAAAACAAAAGGTCTCAGCGTTTTACAACTGATTGAAAGATTTGTTTGTGTTGGTCTGGTATATAAGGCAACTGGTGAAACAGTACTGGGGGATTTTGTAGCCAAATGACCCCCACTGTATGCAAGAGTCGCTGGAGCTAAATCTCCAAGTCTCTCATGCTGCAGTGTGTCTCTCTGATAATCAGGTATGCATTTCCCACTCTTAGATACTTCTTTGGGTTATTGAGGTTATGTATTTATCTAAATTGAAATTGAATTGGACTCTCATTGTTTAATTGTGTAATTGGCATGATATATTTGTACCTGACAAATAAAATGTTATATTTGGCTATTCTGATATGTCCTGAAATCATTATGACCAGTAAATTGTGAGGACGCTTTTGTGCGCATAAATATACGGCCAGGATAAGACAAACTGGAGGCTAGGAATGAACAGGAGCAGTAGGCACGTTCTCTGAAGACCTCCTGATTTCTGCTTATCACTGGAGTTAACAAGTTGTGTATGGGAAAGGCTAAATAACCTATACTTTTTGTAAAAGCAAGCAGTAGGCAGCTGACAAGAAGATATTAGTCCCCAGCAACCTCTGAGTAATTATCAGGCTGGCGATTTTGTGTTACGAGATTGGCGCTCCGGCCGACGCCAGACTCAGACGACATTAGGTTCCCAATGAACGAATAATTGAAAGTATAGCACGTCCAAAATAATCGGGTATCTAAATTACGACACAATTAACTTTATGATCAGCATCCAAATTTGCTATTATAATTTAAATTTAATAAACGTATAAAATTGGAGTCAGATTAATACGGAGCCAGATCAAAATTGAAACTAAATCTTGAAGCGCTGTGAAAAGACCAAACATGCAATAAACCTTAAACCACATCGCTGGACTTTGCTTTCGGGCCAGTGAGTCGGTCCTTTCAGTTGGTGACATTCCCTAGTGATCTCCCATTCACAGGCGAGGGTTTTTCAGCGCAACATTCGTATGTGCTCCGGAAAGAGGTTTGAGCTTCTCCTTCCCCTTTCTTCATCTGCTGCGGTAAGTCATTTTCTTATTTACCTTTTTAGCAGTGTTGAGGGAAAGCCTAGACGCACCCAATATATACACATTTGTAGCATGAGTCGGAATACTCATAAATTAGACCGGAGACGTAGAAATCCGGTGGTATTTAAGAATTAGACGAAACCACATGAACTAACAGGGACATGATAGCAGCAGAGTAGATAAAGAATGAAGTCTCTTGAGCCAAAATCAGAATCTCGTTGTCACAGTTCTGTCTGTCTTGTCATTGGTTTTTCCCATTTGTCTTCCCCCCGTTGATCTGTCATTTGGTTTAGCCTTCGTCACCGTCATCTGTTACACCTGTGTTTTATTATCAGTCATCAATGTCACCTGTGTTTCTTGATTAGGTTGTCTTTAAGAGTCAGTCTTTGAGTTCAGTGTATTGTCGGTCCTTAACGTTTGATGTGTGTGAAAGCTCTTCGTGTTCCTGCCTTGTTCCTCTTGGAGAATTATATTAAATATATTGTATTTGTGAATATCGTCTATCGTCTCGTCTAGTCCTGCATACACCCATGACAGAAGGACCGACCTAAACAGTTCCCCAGCGTGTTTCCCCTGCTTTATTTTTCGTTTTTCTCAGTGTTTATTTTTTGGTTTTTATCATGGACCCTGCTGTGAGCATCATTCTCCTGGAGCAGGGGAATCGCTCTCTCGAGGACTACACCAGAGACTTCGTCCACCTCGTGCCTTACACGCACTACCCGGACTACTGCCTCTGTACCTTCTTCCGTAAGGGACTGAACAACACCATCAAGAGGCAGTTGTCCGGGGAAGGTCCTCGAGAGAGCATCGCTGATTTCATCGTGTGGGTGCTGGTGTCCAGCAGATCTTCGTCGAACGCGGAGGACGACACCAGCCCCACACCTGACCCAGAACCCAGCCCAACATCACCCCGACAAGTGGAGTTGCAGCCCGAGCCCACCGACGATGGAGAGCCAGAGCCAAGAGCGACAGAGCCAGAGCCGGACACATCGGACCAGGTGCGAGAGCCGACTGCAACATCCGTGACGGTGGAGTATGACGTGGAGCTAGAGAGGGCTACAGAGAGCCCTGCCCACTGCACCACCGCTGAGGGTGAGCTTGGATCTATTTCTGGGGATTTAATAGACTTCTTCTCGGATCTTGCCCAAGATAACTCTGGTAACTTAATTGACTTTGATATGGAAATATCCGTCTGTCCTGTCTGCCCGGAATTCCCACCCACCCACCCTCTGTCATCTGATGCCATGTTTGTCTGGCCGCCGCTGTCCCCTGACAGCCCCTCAGCTCACCCTCAGCCCACCACCTGTGCAGTGGGCTCGCCGCGGGACTGCCAGCTTCCATCGGCGTCTCGGCTGGAGGATTCCTCAGCTCCGCCTCCAGCCTCCGAGTCCTGAACTCCGCCTCGGCCCTTCGACCCCGCGGTTCCACCACGGCTCTCGACGCCCTCCTCTACACCGTCACCCGTCGATCCACCAGCTCCACCGGGCTCCATCGTCTTTCCGGCTCCGCCCTGGTCAGTCGTCACCCCATCGGCTCCTCAGGACTCTGCTCCTCCGGCTGTGCCTCGTCGCGCCGTCCCACCGGCTCCTTGGGACTCCTCCTTTCTGCAGGCACAGCCTCTGTCGCTCTGGCTCCGCCGCGGATCTCCGGGACTCCGCCTCCGCCTCGGGCGCCAGTGCCTGTTCCACCTTGGCCCTCCGGATCCTCGGCGTCACCCCGGATCATCGGCTCTCCGTCTCCGCCTCGGGCTCCTCCTCCATCTGCTCCGCCTTTGTCGGTCGGCCCCATGGAGTCGGCGGTCCTCCCTCCACCATGGCTCCTCCCTCCGTCGGCTCCACCGTGGGCCGTCATCATGGCTGTGGTCTGGGTCCTGTGGATTTCCTCCTGCTCCAGGTCCCTCCTGTGTCTTCCCTGGCTCCTCCCTCCGTCGTCGCCCCCATGGACTGTCTTCTGTGTTACCTGGACTTTTGTTCTGGTCCTCCTCCGGGGGTTGCGTCCTCCGCCGGAGCCCCCTCCCTCATTGACTTTGGTTTCCTGGTTTTCCTGGTTTCGTTTTTTCCACGGCGCGAGGACGCGCCTTTCCGGAGGGGGGCGTAATGTCACAGTTCTGTCTGTCTTGTCATTGGTTTTTCCCATTTGTCTTCCCCCCCGTTGATCTGTCATTTGATTTAGCCTTCGTCACCGTCATCTGTTACACCTGTGTTTTATTATCAGTCATCAATGTCACCTGTGTTTCTTGATTAGGTTGTCTTTAAGAGTCAGTCTTTGAGTTCAGTGTATTGTCGGTCCTTAACGTTTGATGTGTGTGAAAGCTCTTCGTGTTCCTGCCTTGTTCCTCTTGGAGAATTATATTAAATATATTGTATTTGTGAATATCGTCTATCGTCTCGTCTAGTCCTGCATACACCCATGACACTCGTAAGAGAAGAAAATTTAAAAATGGAATAACATCATCCACATTTATTCTGGTACTCAACAGAGGGCTGTAAATTAGAATCTAAATTCTGAAATGAACAATCTCCTGTCACCATTGTTTAGTGGCTACATTAACTGAGCAACATTGGAAAGGCAAACAGTTATGTTCAAGTTCTCACTAAAATCCTTTTGTGAAAGTGAAGTTGGGCAGGACAGGGCAATAAAATTAAAGCTTAGAGGATTTGAAAAGAAACTCTAATCTGACAAAATGATCCTGCTTGTATTTTCAAGTTTGTAATTGTGTTAAACACATTGTGTGTATAGACCACACATCATAGTTGTTTGTGCTACTAAATGTACACATAGGCTAGTCGAGTTTATTCTTTAAAAACATGACTGCTTTACTGTAAGTGTGTAAAACACTTAGGTAAAGTTTGTAGATGCTACATGCATACTAGACCAGGTGTCCTGTTTAAAAATAGAATAACTGGAATTGTATAGCAATTTCAAGTTGAATGTGTGTCTATAATGAATTTGTTTGTCTCCTAATTGGTAAACTCTGCTATTTTCAATATAGCTGCAGTGATCCATGTGTAGGAGCATAGAATTGCCATGTGGCCACAGTGTGATCTCACAATTGTCCTAACAATGAAAATATTTTCCGAACAGCGGATTTTAAAGTTCAATCTAAATAACTATAGTTTATAGCTTGGTTTTAATTTAGAGTTGACAAAATTACCTCAAGTTTGTATGAGTCTTTGTCTTTAAGTAGACAGACAAACATGAATAGACCTCTGAATCTAGAACACTGATCTAATCATTCAATGATGTAATCAACAGAAATGTAATCTGCATTTGCTCAGGGTTTGCCCAACCCCCAAACTTTCTCACACTCAAAGAGATTCCTAAAAGGATACAGTTAGTTACAGCACAGCTCAAAACTAAAAGAAAAATTTGACCAATCCCAGATTGTAGTCACAGAGATTGGCAACACTTTACTTTACAACAATAGTCATTTATTGATATTGGTTAGTGTAGTGGCTAATTTGAATAAGCAATGAACAACACACTTCTTATGGTATCTTTTAGTCTGTGTTCAACAAGAATACAGTTAAGGGGAATTGTTGGGAATTGTGTCGTTGTTCATTGTTTGCTCATGTTGGTCCATAGGGCATTAACTAATGCTAACAAACACAACCTGTGTTTTTAATGATGCATTAGTGAGTGCTGAAATTAGCATGAATTGGGATTAATAAAAGCTGTTTAAGTATTGTTTTCTTGGTTCATGTTAATGGAACTAATGAACCTTGTTGTAAAGCGTTGCCCAAAATGTTTAGATTGAGCAATGATTTGACTCCTGATTTCAGTATGTGCTTGCGGGCATTCAATGTCCATGACAACAAAAGCTATAACTGGGTTCCAGTTTGGTTTGTTGCTGTGCACATGATGCACATGCTGGAACTGCTGTGGTCACAGGTCCAAATCAAAGATGTATCTTTAAAAAGATCAGTGAGATGATAACCAATTACTCTAAGCAAGTTGCTCAGGAGGCCCTCCAGAGACCAGTGATAAAAGTATTTTAATTTATAATATTTTAATGTAATATAACTCATATTATAACAATCTTATAATATACTATATTACAATGGCCAAGCATGGCCTCTAGTCTCATGATGATTCAGCATTGCTTTAGAAGAGAAAGAAAGTTATAGAAGAATGAGAGAAATGATCAGAATGTAGGAAGAATGTACATGTATGTAAGAAGTTGGAAGCACTACTAATGCTAGGAAAAGGTATCAAGGGAAGGTGGTTTAAGCAGGAATGGGTAAGAAAGAAAAGTGAAAGGAAGAATGATCAAACTAGTGAGAAAGAACTTCTTGATTATGCAAAATCTTCAATGAGAAAAGTTAACATAACCTAAGATTTACCAGCTAAAATGATCAATCTGATTGAAATATCTTGAATAGGCCAAATTCATCCAAGGCCATAAGATAATTTAAATTTGATTCTGTTGACATGCAACCCAGTAACAAGGGAAGGTACAAGTTTGCAAACTGACCCACCCCTCTGAGGGAGTGCTAACTCAGAATCTGATCATAGAGCTCATTTTACTTTGACATGTGATTAAAGTTGTGTGTAACATTAAAATCAGGGGATAAAATCAGGCAGGGACTTACAAATCTCTACTGAATACAGAGATGGAAATGGTCAAGGTATGAATAGTGTAAGAAAATCACAATTACTAAGCTAACAGTACAGCACCAAAACTGGCAAACTTATGCCATGATCACACATCTGACTAGTGTAAACAGTATCATTTAAAGACATTTTCCCAGCAGATTTGGGTGACAAAAATCATGCAACACAGCAGACTGTGAAAACAGCTGAAGGTACACTATGCTTAGATTGTGTTAAAACACTAGCTCTTTGAGCTGACCATTGACACTTGGTTTATCTTGACCTTTTCATTACAAAAGTATGATCACAATAATGATGCAGGTCTTTGTAAACAAAAACAAATTTTGTGCGGATGGTATGCAATCCTAGATTACAACCACCTGTAACAAAGTTGTGGCTGTGACCATCACAGGAAAAGTAAGATCCACCATTTTCCAAACAATTTGTGAAAAGGTCCAAGATTAAACTGTTTTCCTCTCTGTCTTTTACCTTTCAGACTGACTGCTGCCAGTTCTGAGGAACAAATTCCACAAGGATGTCTGGTCCCACCTACACCAACTTACACACACAACAAGGAGATGGGGGTAGAGATACTTCAAGGGGTCATTCACACTCATAACACTCCGCAAGTAGTTACATGACCTCCAAGTATAGCACTGGAACTAAATTATACAACACAGATTATAATAGACTAGACTCCACCCATCTCCTAAACATAAACATACAAACACACTTTATTACAATGACCACACTACATCCTTACCTGGCATAATTCAAAAGGATATCCAGGTCTAAATTACTCATTTTAATCTATCACACATTATTGACTTCATACATATAGGTCAAAGGAAATTATTTTTTATAATTTCATTTCAATTATAGCAAACATTTTTGCAATCTTAAAGTCTTGCAAATGTAATGGTCTAATGAACTTATATGTAAGTACTGTAATGCGTATAGGACATGCATGGCTGCAGTCACACATTAATTTAATCTAAATGCAGAAGTAGAATTCAAATTCTACTTGAAAATTCAAATGAGACCTATTCATCAATCCAACTGGTCTCTTAGGACAAAATGTTTATGTCCAGTCATTGGCATTGTTGCAAACTAGGGGGGCCCACTAGTTTACAGCATATGTCTAATGACAATACAAATTTATAAAAATAAATCAATTATACAATTTCCAACCAATCTGCCGTATCAAGTGTGACTTAAGCCTGCACATCAAATTCACAAAGAATGATTGAAAAGCTATACAGCAGATTTGAAATCTTTGTTTCTGTAAATGTCATTCTTGAACTGACTTGATAAAAACCATAGGTCTGCATCAAGGAATTTATTGTAGAACAAGTAACAGACAATTTTATGATTGTAATTATGAAATTGTGTATTTTCATGTTTAATTATGTGACATATTTTGATTATGTATAACACTGGTAAACATACTAGTTATATTGATTTTGCTACTTCCCTTATTTCATCCAGACCAAGTACCTAAATCCAAAATTACATTACATAAACAATTTGGCAACCAAATGAGACCTGTTTGTTAAATATTTGACTCTAAAAGATGGAGACCTTATTTACCACTCACACTTTTGACATGATTTTCTTGTTTATCTCATAACCCTTCTTTCATTCCACAATATCACCAAAGTCATCAGTGTTAAAGTGTTGCATGGTCACTCAGAAGTTGTTTAGCTGCCTCTCATACATTGGAGCACCACCAGTTAAATAATTCCTTCACCTATGGAGATGTGACAGACCCTGCAGACCACACCTTCTACCTAAAGGCAACGAAAGGATTCGTAGCAGGTCATGTAAACATTCTGGGGAGGATGGCACTGGACACAAATGCTTCTTCAGAACAGAAGGACAATTTCAACTCAGGACTCGATCAACTCAACGAACCTGATATGACAAGAATTCTACAGACTGATTACCATTACAGCCAGTGCAGATGACCACTCTGCTCCTGGGCTTATCAATTAATACTGCCTGCTCATCAAATACTTTGGCAGTAGTCTCATTCAGAGATAATCTGATTTTGGCCCCTCAGGAGCTGCTCTGAGTTTGTCCCAAGGGGCCAGGGAAGGTCTGTAAGGAGTTAAATTATCTCCTCATGGAATTAACATACTATACGAACAGATGGCATGCAACAAAACAATAAAAACTAATCTGAAGAGGGATCTTCAAAGAAAGCAAACAACCCCACCCTGACCTACCCCCCTCTCTTCTCCCACTCTCTCACCTTTCTTCCCAAAAGCTTTTACTGGAAATCAGTAAGATCATCCACATGTTATATCTTGTGAATATATTGTTTTTCTCCTTCATGTTTGATATCATTTTAATGGTCTCTGTGCGATTGGTAAAATGGTCTCAATTTCATAGCAGTCACATATACTGTAAGAAAGATTGAAAACTTCCATAGAATTGGGTTTGCTGCTATTGGGTGTGTTCTCCCCTTAGGGTTAGATGGCAAATGGGACCCTGGGTCGTGAGAACCTCCTGACAAAACAAAAGGTCTCAGCGTTTTACAACTGATTGAAAGATTTGTTTGTGTTGGTCTGGTATATAAGGCAACTGGTGAAACAGTACTGGGGGATTTTGTAGCCAAATGACCCCCACTGTATGCAAGAGTCGCTGGAGCTAAATCTCCAAGTCTCTCATGCTGCAGTGTGTCTCTCTGATAATCAGGTATGCGTTTCCCACTCTTAGATACTTCTTTGGGTTATTGAGGTTATGTATTTATCTAAATTGAAATTGAATTGGACTCTCATTGTTTAATTGTGTAATTGGCATGATATATTTGTACCTGACAAATAAAATGTTATATTTGGCTATTCTGATACGTCCTGAAATCATTATGACCAGTAAATTGTGAGGACGCTTTTGTGCGCATAAATATACGGCCAGGATAAGACAAACTGGAGGCTAGGAATGAACAGGAGCAGTAGGCACGTTCTCTGAAGACCTCCTGATTTCTGCTTATCACTGGAGTTAACAAGTTGTGTATGGGAAAGGCTAAATAACCTATACTTTTTGTAAAAGCAAGCAGTAGGCAGCTGACAAGAAGATATTAGTCCCCAGCAACCTCTGAGTAATTATCAGGCTGGCGATTTTGTGTTACGAGATTGGCGCTCCGGCCGACGCCAGACTCAGACGACATTAGGTTCCCAATGAACGAATAATTGAAAGTATAGCACGTCCAAAATAATCGGGTATCTAAATTACGACACAATTAACTTTATGATCAGCATCCAAATTTGCTATTATAATTTAAATTTAAAAAACGTATAAAATTGGAGTCAGATTAATATGGAGCCAGATCAAAATTGAAACTAAATCTTGAAGCGCTGTGAAAAGACCGAACATGCAATAAACCTTAAACCACATCGCTGGACTTTGCTTTCGGGCCAGTGAGTCGGTCCTTTCACTATAACCAGCTGTGTAATTACCTTTTTTATGTGGACTAAATAGATCTATAAACAGAAGCTTTCAGATTCAGACTCTTTCAAGGAATATTCAGCTCCTTTTAATGTGGAAAAAAAAACACAGTGTCTGTACAACTAGAAAGTGAAATATTTAGATCTGCACTGAGAATCACTGACATTGAGAATCATCAAACAATCACGCATTACATGAATAGGCCAACAGTGTTTTCTAATATTACTGTGTATGAATTTAGAGAATTATAGCAAATGCCTTGAATTTACGAATATAATTAAATAATATGTATTCATATTAACAACATGCAAATTATTTTCATATGAATAAAATGCTAAAAATTATATATAACTATTGCAGGTTCATTATGTTAATTATATCCATTCAGGGTTGTGTCTCAGCTCTGTTAGTCTCGCGTAGCCAGACCTTCAGACTGACAGCTGAAAGTCTGGAATTCATGGCAGCTTTAATTGGCCAAGGCCCGCCTATAAGGCCGTTTGACCGACATGTCAAACAACCAATCACAGTTCGTTTCGTTCAGCGTCACGTTTCGGGGCGTAGAAATGTCCCCACAACAACAGACTGGCGTGCAACAAGTCAGTCATTGAAATAACCAGCATTGAAAGTTAACGAAGAAGGGGGAGAACAAGCAGTAAGTCAGTAATTTGTTCGCGAACGTGGCAAATGTGTATAACAACAACGGCGTCTGCATAAGCACCTTTTAGCAAAACGCAGAGTAAAACCGAAAATAAACACGACACTCGCGTGTTCCGGAAGTCCGGTCAAATTCAACTAATCAGAGGACGACTTCGACATTACTGAAGTGTTTCCAGTTAAGTGTACCATATGCATCAGACGTTAGCCAACGTTCCGTGGGTGTGACGTCTGAGGCTGAGACAACAGCTCTGTTGAAGTGGCATGATCATCTGTGTGTTTTCCTAGGTAACAACTCCATCTGCTGTTCACCGATAAGTTCAAGATCATAGTGAACTCTGATCATGTGTTTCTGAAAGACCATTTTATTTCTCACACAGGTAATTCAGGTGAGGTGTTTTTACCAGCTAATCGTCCTCTCATAAGCAGATCAATGGATTCAAGCTACAGTCATGTGATCAGTGATTTAAATTGGGGATTATTTGTTTCTTTTTGTTTATTATATAATTAAAAAAAATGCCTTTAAGTCACTTTGGATAAAAGCGTCTGCTAAATGTCTACATGTAAAAAGGTTAATCATTCTCCTGGGAAACAAATGTGAAGTTTACAAAATTACAAGGGTCATGAAATATTTTTGGCCCATCAAGTGTTCATTTAACCTTAATATTTAGACCACAAATTATATTCCACATTTAACATTTTGACAGGGCCTTTAATATATATTTTTTGGATATGTCTAAAACAGTAAAATGTGTAAAAGATGACAAACACATTTAATCCTGTGATCTCGCGTCCATCACAAAGTCACATTTGTGCGGCTTGTTATGCATTTATTCTGAGCGGTTATTCTCTTAGTCGAAATGCCTCTTTGGATGTGTACAAAAAACAAACAAAAAAAAACATCAAACTAAAATACAGACGTTTCATACCCCCGACAAATAGGACAAATAGGACAGTCCAGGCTGTCTTTTTGCTGACTGTTGCTTATTGCCATCCAGCTTGTCACTGGGAAGGTCTGAGATGAGCGGATCCATTCGCAGCATTTATTGGAACAGACAAACACACAGGGGCAGGCAGAAATCATAGTCAAAACACAGGCAGAAAGGTCGAGGCTGGCAGCGAGAATCATACACAAGAGGGAGTCCAGGAATCGAAAACACGGGGAATCAAACACGGGAAAGAAACGCTCAGAATGTAGCCAGGGCAATACAAGACTTCGCAAAGAAGCTGAGTGTGAGAGTGGCTTAAATGCAGTCCTAGAAATGAGGTGCAGGTGTGAACGGTAATCAGTGCAGTGAGAAACAAGGAGCAGGTGAATGCAGTGATTCCAGACGCTCTAACCACATAATGAAACCGGAGGGTGGTGGAGCGGAGGCGGAACAGGGGGAGGGATGGAGGGCCAGGTCCATGTGGGGGTAATGGAGCTATGGACTGGTGGAGGGAGAAGCCATGGTGGAGGAAGGGTTGGCTCCTCCATGGGGCCGACTGACGGAGGTGGAGCCGGTGGAGCCCGAGGCGGAACCGGAGAGTCGATGGTCCTGGGCGACACAGAGGATCCGGAGGGCCAAGGCGGAACCCAACGCTCTGGCGACCAAGGCGGAGATGGAGGTACACGGCGGAACCGGAGCGACAGAGGACCGAGGCTGTGCCCGCGGGAGGGAGGAGGTCCACAGAGCCGGTAGGACGGAGCGACGAGGCGCAGCCGGAGGAGTAGAGTCTAGAGGCGAAGGTGGGGCGACGACCGACCAGGGCGGAGCCGGAGGGACGATGGTGCCCGGTGGAGCTGGTGGACCGACGGCGGAGACGAGGGAGCAGAGAGCCGGGGTGGAGCCGCAGGGTCGGAGGGCCGAGGCGAAGTCCAGGACTCTGAGGCTGGAGGCGATGGTGAGGGATCCTCCAGCCAGGACACCGAGGGAGACGGGCAGACCCACGGCAACTCCTCTGCACCAAGGGACTGTCAGGAGACAGAGGTGGTGGGACTGGAGCAGTAGGGAGGGTGGGTGGGAAATTAGACAATCCATACATGGCCTCCGTGGTCAGAATATTGCAGACAGGAATCTCAGGAAGGCTGGGCGGGACCAGCATAGGCTCTGGACGACTGGACGGAACCAGCGGAGGTTCTGGAAGGCTGGGCGGAACCAGCGGAGGCTCTGAAAGGCTGGGCAGAACCAGCGGAGGCTCTGGACGGCAGGGCGGAACCAGCGGAGACTCTGGACGGCCGGGCGGAACCAGCGGAGACTCTGGACGGCCGGGCGGCACCAGCGGAGACTCTGGACGGCCGGGCGGCACCAGCGGAGACTCTGGACGGCCGGGCGGAACCAGCGGAGACTCTGGACAGCCGGGTGGCACCAGCGAAGAGACTCTGGACGGCCAGGCAGAACCAGCGGAGACTCTGGACGGCCGGGCGGCACCAGCGGAGACTCTGGACGGCCGGGTGGCACCAGCGGAGACTCTGGACGGCCGGGCGGAACCAGCGGAGACTCTGGCGTGGCAGCCATCTTGCGTAGTGGCTCTGAGCTGGAGTTTACTGTGGGAACATTGTTGTCCTCTTCTTTGATTCCCACAGTAAAAGGAGAGCCACTCATTTGCAGAGCAATGTCAATGTAAATTTGTAAAGTCCAGTTAGGTGCAAACATGGGCATGAGTGAAGCCAATGGCTCTAAGAGTCCTCCACGGAAGAAAATCATCAGGCAAGCCTCATCCATAGTAGACTGATTTGCCAATTCAATAAAGTCCATTGCATACTCCTCAACAGACCGCTCACCTTGTTTGAGACGCATGATCTGTACTGTTGAATTCGTGCTGGAACCGGATGACACCATACTAGCTGCTGGATCCTTGTAGTGGCGAAGTCTTCTGTCACAGGGACTGTCTGAGACGAGCGGATCCATTCGCAGCATTTATTGGAACAGACAAACACACAGGGGCAGGCAGAAATCATAGTCAAAAGACAGGCAGAAAGGTCGGGGCTGGCAGCGAGAATCATACACAAGAGGGAGTCCAGGAATCGAAAACACGGGGACTCAAACACGGGAAAGAAACGCTCAGAATGTAGCCAGGGCAATACAAGACTTCGCAAAGAAGCTGAGTGTGAGAGTGGCTTAAATGCAGTCCTAGAAATGAGGTGCAGGTGTGAGCGGTAATCAGTGCAGTGAGAAACAAGGAGCAGGTGAATGCAGTGATTAGTGCAGTGGCTTGTGGGGAATGAAGTCCATGATGCGTAGTGCAAGAGTTTATGATGACAGGACAACTCAATTCGTGACACAGCTGATTTGAGTGAACTTCTAAAAAATGTTTTCAATAAAACTTTACATTTTTGTTTCACCTGATGTTGGATCCCAGTCTTGTTCCTGACAGTACCTGGATCAGTGAAACAGACAGACTAACATAAGCGTAGTCTAGATGCCTTCTCTTACAATGTAATATGTAAACTCAGACCAGTTGTTCACCCTGTGTTTCGCCACCATCCACCAGCTATGTACTGGCCCTTTCAGAGTGTTAGATAGGGCGCCTATTAGCTCTGCATCAGACAATGGCCGTACTTCAAAGAATGTTTCGCAGCGATCAACAAAGTTGAGAACATCGCCACCTCCCTAGATCCACTAAATGAAGGAAATTCCATCTGAATAGCTGGTCGTGAATAAACCACAGGTGATCTGATGGCTTGACTACATGAAACACCCAACGAAGGTGAAATACAGGTGCTTGGCATTTTCATGTTGGGTGTTCAAGCCATCAGATCACCTGTGGTTTATTCACGACCAGCTATTCAGATGGAATTTCCTTCATTTAGTGGATCTAGGGAGGTGGCGATGTTCTCAACTTTGTTGATCGCTGCGAAACATTCTTTGAAGTACGGCCATTGTCTGATGCAGAGCTAATAGGCGCCCTATCTAACACTCTGAAAGGGCCAGTACATAGCTGGTGGATGGTGGCGAAACACAGGGTGAACAACTGGTCTGAGTTTAAGAAAGCCTTTATGGATGCCTTTCTCCCCCCTGATTACCTCACCGAGGTGGAAGAAAAGCTCAGGGACATGGTCCAGTTGCCTGATCAGTGTCTGAGGGATTTTGCTTACGATTATCGTGCTCTCTACCGAGTTGGTGCGCAAAATCCTTAATAACTGCAACCCTCGAATAGCTGGTTGTCTCCGGGGTACGGTAACAAACGTGGACCAGTTGGTTCAGACTGGCACCTTGGTGGAGAAAGACTGCACATCGTCTAAAGAAAACTGGGGGAAAGTGGACCAGCAAAAGGCCAAGGAAAAGGGCTTAAGGAAGACCCAGGACAAGGGACCTGCTAAAGAGTTCAAGAAACCTGCTAATGTGGTGACAGTAGTGCAGCTAGGACGGAAATCTCCAATGGTGCTCCTCCATGTTCCAATAGAAGTGAGGGGAATGCAGTGTCATGCGGTGTTTGACACAGGATGTACTTACTCACTTATGCGGCAGAGTCTCTAGCTGGAGCTGGCTCGCGATGGTGAGAGACTGAAGTCGAGTGACAATCAAAACTTTGCTTTGGCCAATGGGAAGACTTATGGTGCTGTGGGGAAGACACAGATGATGTACGTCTGGCATGAGGTGATATGGACGCTGGAGATATTCGTCATGGCTGACAACCACTTGGCGTTCCCTATCATTCTTGGTTTGGATTTCCTCAGAAAAACCTCTACCATCATTAATATGGGAGACCACACTTATGGGGTGAAAGGACCCAGGGGTTATAATTTCCATCCCTTTCTGTCTCACCCGCTGGAGGAAATGTTGATGCAGGAACCTGAAATTAGTTCCAATGCCAGCCTATATGTGGCTGTTCCTTACCCGGGGGCTTTGAGTCCATTACCACCATTGGGAGTGGTGTCTTTTGCTTTTCCAGACCAATCTTCAGAGGTTAGAGAACTGTTCCAGGCTTGGCCGAGGGTGCGTTCTGGGACACTGGGCAAGACCAGGGTTGAAGAACATCGTATCTTTACCACTGACGAGCTGCCTGTTCGCTGCAGGGCATACAGGGTTTCACCTTTTAAGCGGCAGATGATTGCTGACCATGTGGAGCAGATGCTCAAGGATGGAATTATTGAGCCGTCACAGTCCGCCTGGGGTGCTCTGGTAGTATTAGTCAAGAAGCCAGATGACTCCCTTCGATTCTGTGTGGATTTTAGGCACCTTAATGCCAAAACCCATCCAGATGCCTACCCTATGCCTATTATCCACGAGATACTGGAGTCTATGCATGGTGCAGCCTTTTTCAGCACTCTTGACTTGAAGTCTGGATATTAGCAGGTCGCCATGTCCGAAGACAGTAAGGCCAAGACGGCTGTGATAACACCTATGGGCCTCTACCAGTTCAAGTGTTTGCCTTTTGGACTCCGGAATGCTGGAGCCACTTTTCAGCGACTGATGGAGAAGGTTTTGGGAGAGCTTAGAGGGAATACCTGCTGTGTGTATATTGATGATGTCATAGTCTTTTCGCCTACACATCAACATCTCCAGGATCTGCATGCCGTCTTAGGGAAGTTGCACAAGGCTGGTCTAACCCTTAATATCAAGAAATGCATCTTTTTTCGGCAGGAGCTGAGGTTCTTGGGCCACGTAGTCTCAGACAAAGGCGTGCAGGTGGATCCAGGAAAAATTGAGGCAGTGACAACATATCCTAAGCCCACTAACCTCAAGACCCTCCAGCGTTTCTTAGGCCTTGTGGGGTGGTACCACAAATTTATCGACCATTTTGCTGATTTGGCTGCCCCATTGAATCGTTTGAAGAGGAAGACCGTGGAGTGGGACTGGTCAGAGGAATGTCAGCAGAGCTTTGATCAGCTGAAGAGAGCGCTGGTGAATGCACCTATCCTCATGCAGCCTGACACCACCCTACCCTTTGAAATCCACACAGACGCTAGCGATGTGGGTCTGGGGGCTGTATTGGTGCAGAAAACATCAGAAGGCGAGAAAGTGATTGCGTATGCTTCCAGAGGGATACATGGGGCAGAGTGTAATTACTCTACCTCTGAAAAGGAGTGTCTTGCCGTCGTTTGGGCGGTTGAAAAGTGGAAGCACTATCTTGAGGGGGCTGAGTTCACCATATACACTGACCATGCTGCCCTGACCTGGGCCTTCAATTGTCCGAAGACCTGCTCTCGCCTGACTCGCTGGATCCTGCGGCTTCAACAGTTTCAATTTAGAGTCCAGTATAGGAAAGGACTCCATAACCTTGTGCCTGATGCCCTGTCCCGAGCAGTCACACCTCCTTCTTCAACTGCCGTTTATGCGGCAACAAATGCCTATGTTTCTTCTGATCTGCCTTCCTCTCTGTCTGAAATAAGGGAAGCTCAGGAAGAAGATTCAGAGGTCACCGATCTGGTCCAAGGGGCAGATGCTTTGAGTATGCCTGGCCGGATAGGATTCACAAAGCTGCAAGGCCTTCTGTATCGATGGTCACCTGTGAAAGAAGGAGGTGATAAATATCAGCTGGTTGTTCCAAAGTCTCTTGTACCGGTCTTTCTGACCTACTTTCACGATCATCCTCTGAGCGGGCATCTGGGTAGGCTGAAAACACTCTTGAGGATCCTTGAGGTCGCCTGGTGGCCATCCATTCGAAAGGATGTTTGGAACCACGTCAAGGTTTGTGCCATCTGCCAGGTCTATAAGGCTGGAAATCAAAAGCCAGCTGGCCTCATGCAGGCTACTCCTGTGGAAGAACCATGGACAAAGCTAGGGATTGACCTTATGAGGACTTCCTGTTTGTCGTAGCGCATACCTTGAGTTGGAGCTCCGTCGAGTTAAACTATTATATTCTATTTTTAAATCTAAAAACAATTCTATACACCATAATTTTTGTTTTTCATAACATGTGAATATACACCCTGTTGTGTTTTACAACAAAAACAATCGGAACGCCTTGTTATCATTAGTTTTTATTTGCTTTCCCGAGCCTGCTACTTAGTTAGCTTATAGCGCGTTTAGCACTTGCCAGCGTGGTCGCGGCTAATCTTGCTTACATTGTTTATTCTCTATTCACACACATTTCAACTGTTTACTCACTGTTACTTGCTTTAATGGCGAATTTGTGTCTACCTTTGAGTGCAGGTGAAGACACGTTCGAGCTGCACGCGGTGCGGGTCGAGCTGGAAGCGGTGGAGAAGCAGATCCAGGGGTTGCTCAAACGGCAGTTTGAGTTGCAGGAGAGGAAGACTGCACTCGAATCTGTCCGGGTAAGTATTCAGCACGATACTAACACCCTCATCACCTCTACTCCGTGTGCTTCTCTGCACAGGTCAGGCGCACCCAGGACGCGATCATCCCGGCTGTCGTTCACTCCGGCGCCGGGACACCACGGACCCTGGGTGCAGCAGCAGAGGAAGACGCGAGCCAGGCCCCGGGCGAGGACCTCTCCCCCTCCGCCGCCTCCGGTCTTCGAGATCTCCACCCGGAACCGCTTCGCTCCCCTCCGCGAGACGGAACACGACGCTGTGATCGTCGGAGACTCCATCGTCCGGTACGTTCGTGCTAACTTAGCTAACGGTAAAGTGCACACTCGCTGTTTCTCTGGTGCTCGCGTTCTCGATGTTTCTTCACAGATACCTGCCATCCTGAAGGACGATGTGAGCGTCGGCGCGATCGTCCTGCACGCGGGCGTGAACGACGTCAAGCTGCGGCAGACGGAGGTCCTGAAGAGGGATTTCGGGAGCCTGATCGAGACGGTACGCAGCACAGCGCCCGCGACGAAGATCATCGTGTCAGGACCGCTTCCCACATATCGACGTGGACACGAAAGGTTCAGTAGACTTTTTGCTCTAAATGAATGGTTGTTGTCATGGTGTAAAGAACAGAAACTGCTCTTTGTTAATAATTGGAATCTTTTCTGGGAGCGCCCTAGGCTTTACCGCGCTGATGGCCTGCACCCCAGCAGAGTCGGAGCAGAACTGCTGTCGGACAACATCTCCAGGACGCTGCGCTCCATTTGACTAGTAAGCAATTCTTCAAATAGTTGCGATGATGGCTTTTGTTATGCACATTTAAACGATAGTACTGGTGCTGTCCAATCTATAAAGACTGTGTCTGTTCCTCGAATAGTGAGGTCAAAACAAAAATTTAATGCAGGATCTAGAAAAAATCTAATCGTGATTAAACCAGAAAAATGCACAATAAATGAACAAAAACAATTTTTAAAGCTTGGGCTCCTAAATATTAGATCACTCGCACCCAAAGCACTTATTGTAAATGAAATAATCACAGATAATAGTTTTGATGTACTCTGCTTGACTGAAACTTGGCTAAAACCAAATGATTTTATTGGTCTTAATGAGTCTACTCCACCAAACTACTGTTATAAGCATGAGCCTCGTCAGATCGGTCGTGGCGGTGGTGTTGCAACAATTTATAGTGATATTTTCAATGTTTCTCAGAAAACAGGGTACAGGTTTAATTCATTTGAAGTACTCCTACTTAATGTTACTCTGTCAGATATGCAAAATAAATCTCTCCTATCACTTGCTCTGGCTACTGTGTATAGACCTCCAGGGACGTATACAGATTTCCTAAAAGAATTTGCAGATTTCCTTTCTGACCTATTGGTTAATTTTGATAAAGCATTAATTGTTGGAGATTTTAACATTCATGTTGATAATACAAATGATGCGTTAGGACTTGCGTTTACTGACCTGTTAAACTCTTTTGGAGTCAAACAAAACGTCACTGGGCCCACTCATCGTTTTAATCATACACTAGATCTAATTATATCGCACGGACTTGATCTTACTGATATAGATATCGTACCTCAAAGCGATGATGTTACCGATCATTTCCTCGTATCGTGCATGCTGCGTATCACTGATGTTAACTATATAGCTCCGCGCTATCGTCTGGGCAGAACTATTGTTCCTGCTACCAAAGATAGATTCGCAAATAACCTGCCTGATTTATCTCAACTGCTCTGTGCACCCATAAATAAACATGAACTAGACAAAATGACTAGTAACATAGGCACTATCTTCTCTAATACATTAGAAGCTGTTGCCCCAATCAAGCTAAAAAAGGTTAGAGAAAAACGTACTGCGCCATGGTACAACAGTAATACCCATTCTCTAAAAAAAGAAACTCGTATTCTTGAGCGTAAATGGAGAAAAACTAACTTAGAAGTTTTTAAAATTGCATGGAAAAACAGTATGTCCAGCTATAGACGGGCTTTAAAAGCTGCTAGAGCCGAGTATATCCACCAACTCATAGAAAAAAACCAAAACAATCCAAGGTTTTTATTTAGCACAGTGGCTAGATTAACAAATAACCAAACACCTCCTGACCTGAATATTCCTGCACAGTTTAATAGTAATGTCTTTATGAATTTCTTTACTGATAAAATAGACAACATTAGAAATACAATAACAAATATAGTTACTACTGCAACTGATACTTCAACATTAGTCATTACACCGGAAGAAAAACTGCAGTGCTTTACAACTATAGAACAGAAAGAATTAAATAAACTTATCACCACATCTAGACCAACAACATGCCTATTAGATCCTGTACCCACTAAATTACTAAAAGAGTTGTTACCTGTAGCAGAAGTACCGCTTCTTAATATTGTTAACTCATCATTATCTTTAGGTCATGTCCCAAAACCATTCAAACTAGCAGTTATTAAACCTCTTATTAAGAAACCACAGCTAGACCCTAGTGAACTGGCAAATTACAGACCCATTTCTAATCTTCCATTTATGTCTAAAATTCTAGAAAAAGTTGTGTCTGCTCAATTGTGCTCCTTCTTGCAAAATAATAATATCTTTGAAGAATTTCAGTCAGGTTTCAGGCCCCATCATAGCACAGAAACTGCACTTGTAAAAATCACAAACGACTTGCTACTTGCGGCAGATCAAGGCTGTGTCTCATTGCTAGTTTTACTTGATCTTAGTGCTGCGTTCGACACTATAGATCATGAAATACTCATAGATCGATTACAAAACTATACAGGTATTCAAGGGCAGGCATTAAGATGGTTCAGATCATACCTGTCCGATCGCTATCACTTTGTTCATTTAAATGGGGAGTCATCGCAGCTAACACCAGTAAAGTATGGAGTGCCACAAGGATCTGTCCTAGGTCCTCTACTATTTTCAATTTACATGTTACCCCTTGGTAATATTATTAGGAAATATGGGATTAGTTTCCATTGTTATGCTGATGACACTCAACTATATATTTCAACAAGACCAGATGAAACTTCTAACTTAGCAAAGTTAACAGAGTGTGTTAAAAATGTGAAAGACTGGATGACCAATAATTTTCTACTGTTAAATTCAGATAAGACTGAGATATTACTTATTGGACCAAAAAAGAGTACACAGAATCTCCTAAACTACAACTTGCAATTAGACGGATGTACTGTTGTTTCCTCTACAGTCAAAAATCTGGGTGTTATATTAGACAGCAACCTGTCTTTTGAAAATCATATTTCCTATGTTACTAAAACAGCATTCTTCCATCTTAGAAACATTGCTAAGCTACGGAACATGTTACCTGTTTCTGATGCAGAAAAGTTAGTTCATGCATTCATGACGTCTAGACTGGACTATTGTAATGCACTACTAGGTGGTTGTCCTGCTTCTTCAATAAATAAGCTACAGGTAGTCCAAAATGCAGCTGCTAGAGTCCTTACCAGATCAAGAAAATATGATCATATTACCCCAATTTTACAGTCTCTACACTGGCTACCTATTAGGTTCCGTATCACTTACAAAATATTACTTCTTACCTTTAAGGCCCTTAATGGTTTAGCTCCTGCATACCTAACTAGTCTCCTACTACGCTACAATCCCTCACGCTCCCTAAGGTCGCAAAACTCTGGACTTTTAGTAGTACCTAGGATAGCAAAGTCCACTAAAGGAGGGAGAGCCTTTTCTCATTTGGGTCCCAAACTCTGGAATAGCCTTCCTGATAACGTTCGGGGTTCAGACACACTCTCTATGTTTAAATCTAGATTAAAGACTCATCTCTTTAGCCAAGCATTCACATAATGTATCTCATAACGTTGTACTTCAGTTACATCTGATCAAATGCACATTAATATTCATCGGCTTGGGCTAAACACATCATTTTTGTTTGGTTGGAAGTTGGAACAGCAGCTACGCTAATTATTTCTCTATTTGTTTCTCTGTTTCTGCCACGGGATTTCCATCCCGTGGTAACTAGGATTTACACAAGATTCAGTCTGGATTCAGAAGAAGAGATGATGCCGACCCCTCAGAGGACCGCAGATGATGCCAGCCTTGAAACAACATACAGCACTACATAATTTTCTTACAAGTTTGATCACAGCACATAATCATTGCAATTAGTGTTCATCATCTGTTCGATTACACAGTTACTGATTTTAACATTTATATCATATGTACATCGACTTGACATACAGTATTCACCACTAAATACTAAAATTACTAAATATATTGTAGTAGCCTAGACTTTTGTACAGCGCTTTGCAACGATTCGTATTGTGAAAAGCGCTATACAAATAAACTTGAATTGAATTGAATTGAATGGGGCCATTTCCCCGGAGTAAAAAAGGCAACACCGTCCTTCTTGTCCTTGTGGATTACTTCACAAAGTGGGTGGAGATGTTTCCATTAAAAGATGGCAAGGCACACCGCATTGTGTCAATTCTGAAGGATGAGATCTTCACCCGCTTTGGTGTTCCTCGGGAGTTGGTGTCTGACCGGGGGCCGCAGTTTACTGGCCATGAAATGGCTAACCTCTGTAAGACCTGGTAATGTAATGCAGAAATTTACCACCAGTTATCACCCCCAAGCTAACCTTACTGAGAGGTCCAATTGGTCCATAAAGACGATGATTGCATCATACGTGGGGAACCAACATAAGAACTGGGATCAGTGGATCAGGGAATTCCGTTTTGCCATCAACGCCGCCTATCATGAGACCACGGGCCAAACTCCTGCAGAGCTGGCGCTCGGAAGGTCCCTGAAAGGCCCACTGGAAAGACTTATTAGTTTCCCTCCTACTCCACAACAGTTGCCATACACCCTACTGGAAAGACAGAAACAAATGAATGACCAATTCAAGAAGAGAGTTGGAGTGTGTCAGTCTAGACAAGCCAGGTATTACAATACCCACAGGAGAAGTGTACAACTCCTGCCGGAAGACCTGGTCTGGGTCCGCACTCACCCACTCTCTAAAGTCTCAGAAAACTTCTCATCGAAGCTTGCGCCTAAGTGGTCGGGTCCAGCCACTGTGATGAGAAAACTAGGCCCCATCAATTACCATGTACAGTGGAATGACCAAAACAAAAAGATGGACACGATTAATGTGGTCAATCTGAAGCCCTATTTTGGGGTTCAGCCTCCGGTACCTCCAGCTAGGGGGGGGGGGATCTGTGACACTGTCACATTAATTTAAGTGTTAATGCTTAGTTTCCACTGTGTATGTTTGGTAAGAGGAGATGTCTCTTTAAAGCTCGGCTGCCCTGACTTACGAGGAACGCGTGCCTAAGCTTATAAATGGAGGGTGAATCAGGAAGGGGAGGGGGTGTGTTTGAATTCATGGCGCCAGCAGTGTTTGCTGCAGCTGTAATATTTAAAGCTTGTTTCTTATGGTTTGAACGTTATTTTAAGAGACTGCTTTAATGGTGGAGAGAGGACGGAAAATATTCAACCACCTGGATTTTTCACTCGTGTACACATCTCTGGCAAACGGATTATTCTCATGGACTATTTTTTTCCTTTTTTGGTGTGTGTGTGGATTACGTTTTTGTCTCGTTCCGATCGAGGATCATTCCCATGGACTAATGGACTAAACGTTTCCCGGTTGGAAAGACTGTAGCGAGCTCATGAGGCAGCCCGGACATTTGTTTAATTTATTTTCCTGTACAGGGTGTTTGAAGGTGGTGAGTGCACGGGATTATTGTTTCATTATAATATACTGAGCTCAGCGCGTCATTCAATTGAGCTGTTTTGTGTGTTTATGTTTATGGTGTTCAGCGCCGTCTGAATATTATTATCTTTTCTGCTGGGTGACTTTTTCACTATCATACATCGGCTCGTGCTAATTTATATGTTAGAGAAAGCATTGATGTAGGTGACAGTATTGAAGCTTTGGTGATATTCGCCATTATTGTGTTCATTCCAAAGAATCTCCTTGTGTGTTGATAGCAACCCTGCTGTTTAAAAAGAATAGTTAAAGGGCGGATTGTTACAACGGTTCGCCAAACTTGCCCGGGTAGACGTCAAAGGCAGCCGTCTCATGAACGAGAGGCGGGACCTCAATGCAGCCATGGACATTTTCGCAAAAAACACACAATCAATCCACAAAATCTGCCTCAGACATGTGAGGCAGCAATCATGGCCACCCAGAGGTGACCCACACTATTGAATTTGTGCTCTGCATTTAACCCATCCAAGCTGTATCAAGTAGAATTAGGTACTGCTCCTTTAAGGTTGAACACACTCTCTTACTTCCTCATTGATAAATGGTCAGTGGACTGTGAACATTGCATGTATGCATGCATATTTGGAGCAATGGGCAGCGCCCGGGGAGCAAGATATCCATCTTGTTATTTTATGCAAAATTGTCTTCTTATTTTTGTGTAGTTGTGTCTGCTTTTTGGATCCCTTATTTGCTTTTGACAAAAATTGGTCAGAATGAGACAAACATGTCATGTCATTGAATTCTTGACCCTGAATTCTTGAGGCTTGAAAGCACAATGCTGCGATAAAAAAAGGAGACAAGTGTTTTGAAACACTGTCATCGGCTTCATTTTCTCTGTCTTATTTCTCTCTGTATTAGAGGCCCAAAAGATGACGACCACAATTTATGGATTACTCATACAAGTACTCCCTCCCTACGCTCAAAGCCTACTCTGAGGACTGACAGTGGGATTTTGATGTTCAGCTTATGGGGCAGGTGTAATTTGGAAACACAGGAGGAATTCAAAATTTATTGTAAGAAAAATGCAAGAGGGAATCACCGAAGTAGAAAGATGGTCATATAAGTGGGGCTTTAGATTTTCTGTTGAAAAAACTAAAACAACTTTTATTTTCAAAATTTAGGATTAGCAAAGTAGTAGAATTTGAAATTATATAGTGAGGAAATAGATGACTTGATAGATGACTGAATTTCTATGAGGGGCCGTATAGGCCATAATTATTGAAAGGCCTCTTACAAACACTAGTGAAACGAAAAACATTGATAAACCTTAGTGAAATTCATTCATATGCATTACTGAAAACCTCTTACAAACACTAGTGAAATGAAAAACATTGATAAACCTTAGTGAAATTCATTCATATGCATTACTGAAAACCTCTTACAAACACTAGTGAAAACCTTGATAAACCTTAGTGAAATTCATTTATACACATAACTGAAAAACATCTTACAAACACTAGTGAAGACATTGATAAACCTTAGTGAAATTCATTCATATGCATTACTGAAAAGCCTCTTACAAACACTAGTGAAAACATTGATAAACCTTAGTGAAATTCATTTATACACATAACTGAAAAACATCTTACAAACACTAGTGAAAACCTTGATAAACCTTAGTGAAATTCATTTATACACATAACTGAAAAACATCTTACAAACACTAGTGAAGACATTGATAAACCTTAGTGAAATTCATTCATATGCATTACTGAAAAGCCTCTTACAAACACTAGTGAAAACATTGATAAACCTTAGTGAAATTCATTTATACACATAACTGAAAAACATCTTACAAACACTAGTGAAAACATTGATAAATCTTAGTGAAATTCATTTATACACATAACTGAAAAACATCTTACAAACACTAGTGAAAACATTGATAAACCTTAGTGAAATTCATTCATATGCATTACTGAAAAGCCTCTTACAAACACTAGTGAAAACCTTGATAAACCTTAGTGAAATTCATTTATACACATAACTGAAAAACATCTTACAAACACTAGTGAAGACATTGATAAACCTTAGTGAAATTCATTCATATGCATTACTGAAAAGCCTCTTACAAACACTAGTGAAAACATTGATAAACCTTAGTGAAATTCATTTATACACATAACTGAAAAACATCTTACAAACACTAGTGAAAACATTGATAAATCTTAGTGAAATTCATTTATACACATAACTGAAAAACATCTTACAAACACTAGTGAAAACATTGATAAACCTTAGTGAAATTCATTTATACACATAACTGAAAAGCCTCTTACTAACACAAGTGAAAACATTGATCAACGTTACTGAAATTCTTTCATGTGCATAACTGAAATGAGTCGAGATTTCAGTAGATGATGAGAGCTAATTTCACTTGAAACGGAAGCTGTGTCAACACTACCGCATAATTAGGCGCGTCTGCTTCATGGAGGTTAGTCCAATGTCCGAAATTTAAAAAATTTTAAAACAACATTTTATCGTTTCAAGTACTATTTCGAATGTGGGAAGACACGGCACGCACGATGTTACAGACATAGATATTTATACGTAGATACCCCATTGGACCGCTCCAAGCACGTAGATGCGTCTGCCATTTTGCAGCGATCAACTTGACGTCATTCGCCATACTATAGGTTCGCAGACCAACAGCTGTGCAGGACTGTGGCATTTCGAATATTCAGTGATTACTATGGTCAATTACATAGATCTATGGGTGAATGACGTCGAGTTGACCGCTACAATATGGCTGGCAGCTCACGCATAACGGCCCGTAGAAACAGTCGCTAATGAGGAATCTATGTATATATACATCTATGGTTACAGAGCTCGCCCCCGGCTGATCCGTCATGGCTCTGTGACCGACCGCGCAGCGAGGACGTGTTCGCTTCGATTCGCTGACAGCGCGGGGCAAACATTTAGAGTTCATGTGTTCATTTTTTTATTTTATTTTTTATTATTATCATTACTACATGTAAATAGTAGTGTTACCTGCTTTGGGCTGGAAAGCTGTAAAGCACTCGTAATTTTCTTCCAGGACATTATTCATTATTTTTTCATTGTGGAAATATGGAACATACTAAAGAGTACGTAGGTGTAAACATGTTTTTGGCAGATTAAATTAAATTAAAATAAACTAACTAAATAAAAAACAATAAAGTAGCCTACAAAAATAAACACTTGGACGTGCTAAACAATGTTGGACGCTCCTCCAGAGGACTAACTTACAGTAGCCTATTACGTCTCTGCTACGTGCAGTTCTTTGCTGTGGTAGAAAAATAATAAGTAAAAGAATTGTAATAATAAATAAATACTGATTTACAGTATGTTATGTGCAATGAAAATCACAAATTACTGTGTAGTACGAAAAGAGGCTGACGCCAGCGCTATCAACTCGGTGGCGCTAGCGAAGTGAACATGTCCTCCCCGTGTGCCTGTGCTGGGAGTCGGTCACAGTCAGAGCCGCGCTTATGACAGGCCAGCACGGTGCGAACTCTGTAACACCGCGCTGTTTCGGCCCACTTTCGGAATTGTACTTGACGACAGTAAAATGTTGTTTAAAATATGAAAAGCGTCAGACAACTCAGACTACCAACAGCCATGAACTGTTTGCTCCGCGCTGTCAGTGAATCGAAGCAAACACGTCCTACCCGCGCGATCGGCCACAGAGCCATGACAGATCAACCCGGTGCGAGCGCCGTAACATCGTGCGGTGTCGTCCCACTTTCGAAATTGTACCTGACGATGATAAAATGTTGTTTAAAAATATTTAAAGCTTCGGACAATTTACGATTAACCTCCACGAAGCGGATGCGCCAAATTAAGCGGAAGTGTTGACACAACTTCCGTTTCAAGTGAAATTAGCTCTCTCATCCTCTACTGAAATCTTCACTTATTTCAGTTATGTGAATAAATGAATTTCACTAAGGTTTATCAATGTTTTCACTAGTGTATGTAAGAGGTTTTTCAGCAATGCGTATAAATGAATTTCACTAAGGTTTATCAATGTTTTCACTCGTGTTTGTAAGAAGTTTTCAGTAATGCATATGAATGAATTTCACTAAGGTTTATCAATGTTTTCACTAGTGTTTGTAAGAAGTTTTCAGTAATGCATATGAATGAATTTCACTAAGGTTTATCAATGTTTTCACTAGTGTTTGTAAGAAGTTTTCAGTAATGCATATGAATGAATTTCACTAAGGTTTATCAGTGTTTTCACTAGTGTTTGTAAGAAGTTTTCAGTAATGCATATGAATGAATTTCACTAAGGTTTATCAATGTTTTTCGTTTCACTAGTGTTTGTAAGAGGTTTTCAGTAATACATATGAATGAATTTCACTAAGGTTTATCAATGTTTTTCGTTTCACTAGTGTTTGTAAGAGGCCTTTCAATAATTATGGCCTATACGGCCCCTCATAAATTTCTGTGTATATGGCTTGAAAAACCATAGCAGTTTGAAGAAAATGGGTGGACATGAGACTGGAAAGTGTGAACATTGTAAAATGTAGAACGTTATAGTGAAATGTCCAACAAAGAAAGAAAAAGACTGATTGCTGATCTCAAGAAAAATAAAGAGGAATTTGATTTGATAAACATTTTGGAGAAAAAAAATCAACTGATAAAACCTTTTTAATGCAGTATTTAAAGGACACTGGTTTATATAATAGAGCACAGTAAACTCAGTTTATGATCCTGACACACTCCTAATCACTAGGTGGCGGTAATGCACGTAAAAGTTGTGTCATCTGCCAACAGAACATCAATAAAAGAAGAGTGAGCTAAAACGGAGGGAAAAGGAAAAATAATAGATGATCACTCCGTATCTAAAATGTATTCATATGGCCAAAAAAATGGATTGGAGGTGGAGTTTGTGGAGGAAAGGAAAGATGGACTGGACCACAACCCCAGGTAACACATCTAGCTCTGAGCTGAAGTTTCTCTGAACAGCTGCTGTTTCTGTAAACTGTTGATCATCAGTAAAGTGAATCTCACGTTGAGGCTCTTGACTGCACTGCTAGTGTGAGCATCACATCTTTAGTCCTGCAGGATTGATCAGATCACATTCATGTTTATCATTCCCATTTGATCTTCACATCATTTGTTTTCCAGTCAGATAGAGGAAGAAACTCTTACATTTCTGACCCTATTCAACTCATGTGGTTTTTCATATTTTATTGTTTCCATTACATGGTAATTTATCAAATGGAAGTAGTATAAATGCATCTCTACATGGATCAGCCTCTTTCCCTGACTCACTACAAGACACTGAACTGTCTGTTTGACTTAAGAGAGCATTAACTTAAGTGTGTCAGGACTAAAGCATTGTGGAGAAACTGTTCACACACTGAACTGTCATTTGCATCTGTGCTTTATGGCTTTTATTCATGTTTGTGTTAATCACAAAGTATAAATATTAGTTGAGTGATAGTGTTTCAGTCTCAGACTCAAACAAAAACACAGCAACCTTTATCTGAATTAGCTCAACTCAGCTAACTTTTGAGACTTTATCGCATTGATCAGTCAAGATTGTTAGCATTAAACAGGTGTTAACCATATTCTCTAATAATCAGGAAACTGAGTGTGATGAAAGTCTGAACTTCATCCAAACATCAAGAGACACATCTCTACTGAATCTACAAAAGAAAAAACTCAAGCCCTCAAAAGAAGAGCATCTTTCTGACTCTTTTCTTTCATTCATTTCGTCTTTCTTCAAACACACATTGACTCAATATTGACTCTCATTCCTCCATCACACTCTCATATATATAAAAAAAAAACATTGCTACATGTGTTGCATTAGACTAACTGGGACTTGTCAGCACTTGCTTATGATCGCTCTTTTGTTGGTTTTGATTGATTATACTGTTGGCATTTGTCACTTTGGATAAAAGCATCTGCTATATAAATGTAAATATTAGTTGCAGACATTTTAATGTTTTACACTCACCTATAGATTTACAACATAATATAATTCAAGATCTTAATATTTATGTTCTATAAGATGATAATAGATGCATGAAGGGACTCTTGTAGGACCATTTAAAACCCTTTTTAAACTAGACAAAAACTTAATATATTAAGTGATTATTTTGGGTCCTCATTCCTGTTAACAACAACACAATTTGTTTTGACTGATAAACTAGTAGAGGAATTACTGGCAGCACAAATATGAAGGGTAAAATTGTCTAGAACAAAAGCTTGATGCTCAGTGAACTTTGACAAATACATAAAGGAATGATCAGCCCCACAAATATGTAGCTGGAGCTACATTTCTACTCATAAGGTTGGTTCATTCTCAAGGAAGTACATTTCTCCAAGTAAACACGCTGACAGAACAGGACAAACAAGCTCATGAAAATGTGTTTATTAACTGAATTAAACATCTTAAACACCAAATGACACTCAGACGTGAGTGATACTTAAAAACAATAACATAATTCATAGATAGTATGATTCATTTGCAACATTGATCAAGCTGATGGATGATTCTGTGTGGATTTATTTATGACTAACTTCATTACATAGTTTCTGTGCTCAATAATGTGTGATATCTGATCCTGGTTTTGTTCACCATGCACAGTGGCGGACTGGATACCAGAACGGCCGCTGCAGCAGGACGGCCGTCGGCCTCTGTGCAGCCGTCAGTTTTTTTTTCTTTTTCTTTTTTTTTTCTCGCTTATAATTTACTGTCGTTCCATGTCAAGACCGATAGGTGGCAACAATGCACTTGGATAGATGGGCAAACTCACTCGTCAAGTGCAGATTGGAGAAAAAACATGGATACTGCAGGGCAAAGAGTATACTCTTTGTGCAGGGGTTACGAAAAAAGGAAAGAAAAGGGTGGGGCTGAGAAGGTGAGGATGAGAGCCAGACAGCTGTGAAGGAGGAGGCTGCGGCCGCAGCAGCACAGGGACATAGATATGAGGGACAGGTGGAAGTTCCACAGACAAGTGCAGGGCAAGTAACATGAAAGGAGGATCATTAGGGTTATTTCCTAGGTAATCTGACGTTAGCAAATGTTATTTCAGGTTGCTACATTTTTATCTATACCCCAATGAAATAAAACTATTGCAGTTTTTACAGTTAGGCCTAATTAGCTATAAAACACGATATAAACATGCCGCTGCATTAACATGAAGGCAGAAGAAATATTTAATAAGTAATTAAACCGTTTTTGTGCACACTGCAAAATCTCCATCTAATCAAGTCAAAAAATCTTGTTTCCAGCTAAAAAGTATTTTTAACCTTGTTACTTATATACTAAGCAAGAGCAGAAGGTGTTAGATTATTAATCTTATATTGAGTTTTTTAGAATTCTTACCAAGTGTGATTTGTCTTGTTTCATTGGCAGATTATTTCACTTAATTTAAGAAGTTTTCGACTAAAATCAAGTATTTTAAGGGTTAGGCTAGTCGAAAGCTTCTTAAATTAAGTGAAATAATCTGCCAATGTAATAAGACAAATCACACTTGCTAAGAATTCTCAAAATAAGACAAATATACTCAAAATAAGATTGATAATATAACATCTTCTGCTCTTGCTTAGTATATAAGTCTCAAATCAAGATCAAAAATACTTTTTAGCTTTTTTCAAAAATATTTTTTTTACTTGGTTAGATGAACAGTTTTTGCAGTGCCGTATTTTTCGCACAAATAAATTAAGAGATTAGTAAGTAATAAATATAGTTTAAGATTGCATGGAATAGATGACGTAATACATAAACCCGTTTTTTTTTTTTTTTTTTTTTATCCATTCTTTCACATGTTTATTCAGGTAGAGAATGGAGAGGATGACACCTGCTATAATCGGGAAGGTAAAACATCATGGGTTAAGATTTAAGTATTATGAGACCCGTGTCTGTTGCTGATTAGCTTTCCTAACCCTAACCCTAACCCTAACCCTAACATCTGTTGTTGTGGGCTGAGCCGAGTCAAAGTCCAGGGCTGTTTTTTAGTCCCATTCCGCCACTGACCATGCATGTCAATTAATTAATCTAGATGAATGAATCTCTGAAAATTTGGACTCTTCATCATGTCAGAACTGAATCTATAATCTCTAAATAAAAATCATCTTCAGAAGACATTCGCTTTTTAATATTGTAATTTTTATATGAAACGTGTTATACATTTCAGAAACACAGTAAAAATAATGTTATATTTGACACTGAATGAACTAGCTGAAGTATATATTCAGCATGGTATTAGTTAGTGAACACTGAGGAGATCATGATTTTCAGATCAGTTTTATCATGAAGCTGGCTGTTGAAGAACCAGTTCAGTTTATAACAGACACAAAGAAAAAAGAAAACTACAACAGATATATTTATATTAGTACTTATAATATTGGCCAAAGAGATTAAGATTTTATAAATGACTGCATGTTTATTACATACGTGAGATGGTTAAGGCAAGTTTATTTATATAGCACATTTCATACACAATGGTAATTCAAAGTGCTGTACATAAGAGGAATTAAAATCATAATATAAAAATCATAAAAATGTATCATAATAAATCACAACAATAAAAACAGAAGTTTTAAGAACATTTTAAATGATTTAAAAATTGATTTAAAAATTAATTAAAACAGTAGAAATGATTATAAATAAAATAATGCAATCTGTTCGGAAGTAGCACAGTGCTCATTCAATAAATGCACAACTAACAGTTAACACTGATCTATCACCAGAACACCGAGAATCAGAAGGATCATTATCCACCTAATTTTTCCCGTAAGAGTGGCCATTTGTAAATCTTATAGGTATGGCTTACAGTCTCATTTGCTTCCAGCTATTTTTAGCTGTACAAAACATACAGCATTACAATATTATTTTAATGTATAAGCAAACTGGTTAATTATGAGCAAACTGGTTTGTGGTGAAAATTTTACAGTTTACTTCAAGTTGTTATTCTTCTCATTTTTTCTTTACAGCAGCTCACGTTAAAAACACACAAATTTCTCATGAGTTTGCACACACCTGGCAAATAAAGCTGATTCTGATAAACTTGAAGTCTCACACATTCACAGAAAAACATCTTAAAAATTAAAACGAGTTAAGGCCTGGGGCCTCATTTATAAAGACTTGCGTAGAAACCATCCTTGATTTTATCTAAGAACTTTTCTGATTTGATCGTAAGAGCGATTCAGAGAAAACGAACGTACGCACTAAATCCATATGTACGCCAGTCATTCGGTTATATATCACAAATGATCGTGGAATTGTGTGCAGCTGAATGTTCCGCTGTCGAAACGCCCCTGCTTAATTAATAAACATAAAAAATGAGCTCATTCCTAAAGCAAAACCTCTGTGACAATGGCAAGTAAAAAGGAGCGCAAGAAATTATAGTGAGGTTGAACTATCTGCAATACCAGGCACTACCACAAGGAAACGGTCGTACGCCAAGCTGGAATCTGACGTGGAGATAAGTACTTTTCCACGTCAAAGACGGTTTTTATAAATCTGTACTTTGACGTGGATTTGATCGTACGAACACTCTAAGATCAAATCATTGCGTAAGAAAGTTTTATAAATGAGGCCCCAGGTTTCACAGACAGGGCTCAGACTAAACCAGGATTAGGCCAAAATTCAATTAGGACATTAAAGGAATTAGGAATTATAAAAACAACAACAAAGAGAATTATATATTTTAAGATCAGTCAGTGCAAGTTTTTTTCAGTTGAAACTAGGGATGCACCGATACGAATCGGCCGATCATGCTTGCGCGTTTTGTCAGTAAAGCCGGTTCTTTAATCAGCGGTAAATGCACCTGATGGCATTTACCGCTGATTACAGAACCGACTTTACTGACAAAACGCGCAAGTGATCGGCCGATACGGATCAGTGCATCCCTAGTTGAAACAGTTCAGATTTACATTTTAGTCTGGGACTACGCTCAAGTCCCGAGGGAAAAATAATAAATTAAAAACAAAGCCGTTTAATCCAGCTCTATGTGACGCGGCAGCAGAGGAATCGAGAGACATTGGATCCATGTGCAACAGTTTATTAACAATAGACAAATCAAACAGGCTTAAGTCAACAACGGCAGACTGGTGTGGTGAAGGAAGTTCCAGAAGAATAGTCAAAGTCCATGCAATGGGGTCGAGGCAGGCTGAGATCAATAGCGGTAGTCTGTAGAGAGAGCGTGGGTCGATAAAGGGCAGGCAGAAGAGGTTCACACACAGTATAAACAGTCTGGTTGGCAGCAGTAAGACAGTCCGATGAATAACGCTCAGGATTGGGTACATAGCCGACAAAACTTCGCAATGAATGAGCTGGCGTGGCACGCTCTTATGGAAGAGAGGAAGTGAACCGGGAGTCCCGGAACCGGAAGTGAGAGTTCCCAGGTACGGGATTGTGGGTAATGTAGTCAATACTCAGGTGAGGGTTCCCGCTGCCGCGGGACAGAGGGAGCCACAGAGACCGCGCTTGTGACAGAGCCCCTCCCCTGCGAGGGCCTCCTGGCGCGAGGAGGTAACCGACGCCGAGGTCTTCCCCTACCACGTGGTCTTGGCCGATCTGGGTGGGTTGAGTGAAACTCCACGGTGAGAGAGGGATCCAAGATGTCCTTGGCGGGCACCCAGGACTGCTCCTCGGGGCCATAGTCCTCCCAGTCGACCAGGTACTGTAGGTGACCGTTCCGGCGTCGGGAGTCCAGGATGGTACTGACTCTGTAGACCTCCTCGCCATCGATGATCAGGGGAGCGGGCATCTGTGGTGCGGTCTCGTCTAGGACCTCCCTCACATCCGGACGACCAGCGGGCTTTAACAGAGAAACATGAAATGTGGGTGAGATACGGTATTCTGCAGGTAAGTCTAGTCTAAAGGACACTGGGGTGATTTGACGGGTGATTTTGAATGGACCCACGTACCTGGGACTTAGTTTCTTGCAGGGTAAGCGAAGGCGTAGATTCTGGGTTGAGAGCCAAACCCATTGTCCGGGTTCGTAGGGTGGATTGGGCCGGCGCTGACGATCTGCCTGAACCTGGTTGCGACGAACAGCTCTCTGGAGGTGAATGTGAGCTTGGTTCCAAGTAGCCTCGCTTTGGTGGAACCAGGAGTTGACAGCAGGGAGATCTGAAGGTTCCCCAGACCAGGGGAATAAGGAAGGTTGGAAACCTAGCACACATTGGAAGGGAGTCATGTTGGTAGAGGGATTCCTTAGGGAGTTTTGTGCATATTCCGCCCAGAACAGGAATCGACTCCAGTCCTCCTGACGGTTCATGCAGTAGGAACGAAGGAAACGAGTGAGTTCCTGATTCAGGCGTTCAACCTGTCCATTGGCCTCCGGATGGTACCCTGACGTAAGGCTTACGTTGACGCCCAAGAGGCGGAAGAAGCTGGCCCAAAGGCGGGAAGAGAATTGAGGACCCCTGTCTGATATGATGTCTTCAGGCAGCCCATAGAACCGGAACAGGGAGTTGCACAATGCTTCCGCAGTCTCCATGGCGGTGGGTAGTTTGGGAAGGGGAATGAAGCGGCAACTCTTAGAGAATCTGTCGACCACTGACAGAATGGTAGTGTATCCCTGGGATGGAGGCAGGTCGGTCACAAAGTCCAAAGCAATGTGGGACCAAGGATGCTGGGGAATAGGTAGGGGTTGCAGCAGACCAGCAGGGAGTTGATGGGAACTCTTCGAGGTGCTGCAAATGATACAGTTCTTGACATGGGTAATAGTGTCGGGACGTAGATTGGGCCACCAAAAGCGATTGCGGAGAAGTTGAATGGTGGCCTCAATTCCAGGGTGGCCGGAGCTGGGGGTGGCATGAACCTCTGAGAGAACTCGAGGTCGGAGAGTGGCAGGTACATAAGTGAGATCAACTGGGCACTCTGCAGGAGGTGGATCCTGGGTATGGGCTTTGGTGATCTCCGTCATGAGATCCCACGTGACTGGTGCAATGATCATAGACGCTGGCAAGATAGACTCTGGAGGCTGAGGGACGTGATCAGGTTCATGGATACGAGAGAGAGCATCAGCTTTGGTGTTCTGGGAGCCCGGACGGTAGTGAATTTCAAACTGGAACCGGGTAAAGAAGAGCGACCACCTGGCCTGGCGATGGTTGAGAATCCTGGCAGTGCGGAGATATTCCAGGTTCTTATGATCAGTCAGGACGATAAATCGATGATGTGCTCCTTCCAGCCAGTGCCGCCACTCCTCCAAGGCGAGCTTGATGGCGAGCAGCTCTCGGTTCCCTACATCATAATTTCTCTCGGTCAGGCTGAGTTTGTGAGAGAAGAATGCGCAGGGAAAGGTCTTGGGAGGTTGATTATGGCGCTGAGAGAGTACGGCTCCTACACCTGAACTGGAGGCATCCACCTCCACGAGGAAAGGTAATTGGGGATCTGGGTGATGAAGAACGGGAGCTGTGGTGAATCTCTGGCGGAGTTCTTGGAAATCATGCATGGCTTCGGTTGACCAGGTAAGATGTTTCTCTCCTTTCTTGACCATCGATGTTAAAGGAGCTGCTACCGTGCTGAAGTTCCGAATGAATCGGCGATAGAAGTTAGAGAATCCCAGGAATCTTTGGAGTTCTGGCGAAGTTTTCTGTGACGCGGCAGCAGAGGAATCGAGAGACACTGGATCCATGTGCAACAGTTTATTAACAATAGACAAATCAAACAGGCTTAAGTCAACAACGGCAGACTGGTGTGGTGAAGGAAGTTCCAGAAGAATAGTCAAAGTCCATGCAATGGGGTCGAGGCAGGCTGAGATCAATAGCGGTAGTCCGTTGAGAGAGCGTGGGTCGATAAAGGGCAGGCAGAAGAGGTTCACACACAGTATAAACAGTCCGGTTGGCAGCGGTAAGACAGTCCAATGAATAACGCTTAGGATTGGGTACATAGCCGACAAAACTTCGCAATGAATGAGCTGGCGTGGCACACTCTTATGGCCGCCATAGAGGAAGTGAACCGGGAGTCCCGGAACCGGAAGTGAGAGTTCCCAGGTACGGGATTGTGGGTAACGTAGTCAATACTCAGGCGAGGGTTCCCGCTGGCGCGGGACAGAGGGAGCCACAGAGACCGCGCTTGTGACACTCTAAAGGTTTATGTACAAATGTATGGATTATGTACTGTATATACAACTGTGTAAATAAAACTTTTTATACTGTGACGGGAGTCCCGAGGATCGATCAGCGTCACCCTGGCAACACACGAGCAACAGCTGGAACCACTCACCACGAACCAATCAGTCACGGCCACACCGGCTTTATAAGCAGACTGTTTGAAACAGACAGGCGAGTTCTATCTCCGATGAAGCGTGAGACTTACCTGATCTTTGTGTCATTCTTCCCGCAGACTCGCCGTGACCGCTTGGTTCCCCACTTCCGGGTTTCGCTCACCGGGGTTAAAGCATGTCCTTTGCACCAACCCCTTTGCTGGCCACCATCACTGGGAAAGCACCTTTCAGGAAGAAATCACCCTGCACCGAAAGCTGACGACATCACCTACTCACTCACCCGTATTGTTCACTTTGCTGCAACCTTTCAATAAAACTCACCCTCTGGGGCTCACTCAACTCTTGTTTTGCTGTTGCTGTTCCCTGCCCGGCCACAAGGTGGTGGAGAATGCGGGCAAGTGACGGGCCTGAGAACACCAACCAGCAAGAGTTTGTTTACACCGCCATCTTGCCCCGCTACTCACTTCTGGTTGTTTTTTTTAGGCTCGCTCCTCCCCGCTGGCATGGAAGACCTAGTGAAACAACGTACCGAGGTTAGCGTCCGTCAGCAACAATGTTTTGAGCTGCTTACTGAGCAGCATGGCCACATTCAAGGGTATTTGGCCGAACTACGGTTACCGGCCGCTCAAAACTTACCCCTTCTGGACCTACGAGTCACCGCTGCCCGGCTACTACCCAAGCTATCCGCACATGATGACATTGAGGCCTACCTTAAGATGTTTGAATCGCTCGCTCGCTTGCACAGAGGGGTGGGCGAGATGTACTTGGGCCGCGGTACTGGCACCGTTGCTGTCGGGTGAGGCCCAACGGGCGTATTTTTCTTTACCAGCGTCCTCTCAAAACAATTATAATGAGTTAAAAAAGGAAATATTAGGGCGGCTCGGTCTTTCTGCGACCGCTGCCACCCAGCGCTTCCATGATTGGGAGTTTAAAACACGGTTGCCAGTCCGCACCCAGGCCGCAGATCTGATGCGGTTAGCCGAGCACTGGCTACTAGAAGATTCACCCTCCCCAGCTCAAGTTGCCGAACGGGTAGTGGTCGATCGGCTGCTGAGAGCGTTGCCTCGCTCCATGATGCCGATTACCTGTGTCCATGGGGATACACGTCCACAACAGCAGGGTCTGAGACGGCCAGGGCGGTGGCTTGGTCCCTATCTCCAATCCATTTCTTCAGTAGGTTGATATGGTAAAATTGTAGAGGTTGTCTTCGGCCAGGTTGCCTCACACGGTAATTAACGGGGCCTACCCTCTCCTCCATGGTATATGGTCCTTGCCATTGTTCGGATACCGCTCCAGCCTGATGACATCCGACAGTGGGAGAGAGGTTGAGTCTGCCGGCCCGAACACTAACCTTTTCCATGATGTGTTTCAGCAGATCACCGGAGGAGGGGATTTTGGAAAAGCCCAAAAGGAGGACGACAGGCTCAAACACTGCTGGCGCCAAGTGTGCGTCCTGGAGGGCCAGGAGGTCCTACCAGCGCCTCACCCTCTCCCTCACTTCGTCGTTCAAAATGGCCTGTTGTACTGCGTCGCGGAGCAACGGGGGGAGGTTAAGCATTTACTGGTGGTTCCTAAAAGCAAGACGGAGATGGTCCTTGAGCTCGCCCATGCTCACCCTATGGCCGGTCACCTGGGCGCCCAGAATACTGTCCAGCGTATCCGCGACAGATTCCATTGGCCGGGACTGGAAGCACAGGTAAAGAGCTTCTGCCAGGCCTGCCCCAAATGTCAACGCACATCGCCTCGAAAGCCTCCCCCCAGTCCGCTGATTCCCTTACCTATCATCGGGGGGCCTTTCGAGCGGATGGGGATGGACATCGTGGGGCCGTTGCCGAGGTCTGGCCAGGGACACAAGCGTATCCTAGTCGTCGTCGACTACGCCACCCGGTACCCCGAGGCAGTCCCCCTTCGCCAAGCTACCGCCAAAGCCATCGCCCGTGAGCTGTTCCTGCTCTCCAGCCGGGTCGGCCTCCCGTCAGAGATTCTGACCGACCAGGGAACCCCTTTTATGTCCCGGCTAATGGCTGACCTTTGCCGGCTGCTGAAGGTAAAACAAGTCAGAACATCAGTTTACCATCCTCAGACCGACAGGCTCGTCGAGAGATTTAACAAGACCTTAAAGCAGATGCTACGGAGGGTGGCGGCTGAAGATAAGAAGGACTGGGACCTGCTCTTACCTTACGTTCTCTTCAGCATCCAGGAAGTCCCCCAAGCCTCCACCGGGTTTACCCCCTTTGAACTTCTGTTTGGTCGCCAACCCCGTGGTCTTCTCGACGTGGCCTGAGAGGCCTGGGAGCAGCAGCCGGCTGTCTACCGCACCATGGTGGAACACGTGCAGGATATTAGAAGTAAGATTGATAGAGTCATGCCGTTAGTCCGGGAACACCTGGTGAAATCCCAACAAGCCCAGCAACGCCATTATAACCGGACGGCCCAACCGCGGGAGTTCCAGCCTGGAGACAGGGTGATGGTCTTGGTCCCGAACGCAGCCTTCAAGTTCCTCGCACAATGGCAAGGACCATATACCGTGGAGGAGAGGGTAGGCCCCGTTAATTACCGTGTGAGGCAACCTGGACGAAGACAACCTCTACAATTTTACCATATCAACCTACTGAAGAAATGGATTGGAGATAGGGACCAAGCCACCGCCCTGGCCGTCTCAGACCCTGCGGTTGTGGACATTAATGCCAACTTATCCGCCACCCAGAAGGCGGAGCTGCGGCACCTGGTTGGTCAGTTCCTGGATGTCTTCTCCGACACCCCCGGCCAGACTAATGTCCTATCCCACGAGATCCGCACTCCTCCCGGCGTAATCATCCGGCAACGCCCCTATCGAGTCCCTGAGGCCCGTCGGCAAGCTATAGAGGAGGAAATTCAGAAGATGCTCAAGCTGGGGGTAATCGAGCCTTCCCGGAGCCCTTGGTCCAGCCCGATAGTCCTGGTCCCAAAGCCGGATGGCACCCTTCAGTTCTGTAATAACTACCGGCGCCTTAATGAAGTCTCAGACTTTGACAGTTACCCCATGCCCTGAGTGGATGAACTCCTGGAGCGCCTGGGAAGGGCCCGGTACATCACGACCCTCGACCTCACAAAAGGGTATTGGCAAGTTCCACTCTCCATCGATGCCAGACCAAAAACCGCGTTCTCTACCCCATCAGGCCACTGGCAATACCGGACCCTTCCCTTCGGCCTGCATGGCGCTCCAGCGACGTTCCAGCGCCTAATGGACATGGTACTCCGCCCCCATCAGACCTACGCAGCTGCTTACCTGGACGATGTGGTAATCCACTCGGAGGCATGGGACAACCACCTCGACCGACTCAGAAGGGTGCTGTCCGAGCTTCGTCGGGCTGGATTGACTGCCAACCCCCGCAAATGCCATCTCGCCCTAAATGAAGCTAAGTACCTGGGTTTTACGATAGGAAGAGGACTTGTCAAGCCCCAAGAGAACAAAATCAAGGCGATCCTGGAGGCCCCAAAGCCGCACAACAAGACCCAGGTACGTGCTTTCCTGGGGTTGGCCGGCTATTACCGTTGCTTCATCCCCAGCTTCTCCTCTATAGCGGCCCCCCTGACAGACCTTACCAGGAAGGGGCAACCAGAACGAGTTTGCTGGACCAAGGAAGCGGAGCGAGCTTTCCAGCGTATCAAACAGGCCTTGACAACGGAGCCGGTCCTGCGTGCTCCAGACTTCAATTGCCCCTTCCTGCTCCAGACGGATGCTTCAGACACGGGACAGGGGGCCGTGCTCTCCCAAGTCCAGGAGGGAGAGGAACATCCGGTCGTCTACATCAGCCGTAAGCTGATCCGGGCCGAGAGAAACTATGCAGCCGTGGAGAAAGAAGCTCTCGCCATCAAGTGGGCCGTCCTGGAGCTAAGGTATTACATTTTGGGCCGTAAGTTCACTCTCTTTACAGACCATGCTCCTCTACAATGGATGGTCCGGGCCAAAGACACAAACGCCCGGGTTACGAGATGGTTCCTGTCGCTCCAGGACTTCCACTTTGATGTGCACCACCGGGCCGGTTCCAGCAACACCAAAGCCAACGGACTCTCTCGGTCCTGGGCAGCTTACTCAGGTCTGTCAGGGGTCACTCCCCTCCCACCCCCTATCTCCCCTTTCTGTTTCCACCTCCAGGACCAGGACGTCGCTTGGGGGGGGGGGGAGTGTGACGGGAGTCCCGAGGATCGATCAGCGTCGCCCTGGCAACACACGAGCAACAGCTGGAACCACTCACCACGAACCAATCGGTCACGGCCATACCGGCTTTATAAGCAGACTGTTTGAAACAGACAGGCGAGTTCTATCTCCGATGAAGCGTGAGACATACCTGATCTTTGTGTCATTCTTCCCACAGACTCGCCGTGACCGCTTGGTTCCCAAATTCCGGGTTTCGCTCACCGGGGTTAAAGCACGTCCTTTGCACCAGCCCCTTCGCTGGTCACCGTCACTGGGAAAGCACCTTTCAGGAAGAAATCACCCTGCACCGAAAGCTGACGACATCACCTCCTCACTCACCCGTATTGTTCACTTTGCTGCAACCTTTCAATAAAACTCACCCTCCAGGGCTCACTCAACTCTTGTTTTGCTGTTGCTGTTCCCCGCCCGGCCACAATACTTATAAATGAAGTATCTATTATGAATTGTGAGTTATAAAAGCAGGTAGCAATTGATGTGCTAGTTATTCAAAGTGGAAATGATCTGGAGAGAAAAGCTGATTAAGTTTTTGCCTATGTGTTCTAGTGCACAGAGATCTGTAGCATCTGCTGGAGGGCAGGAGTGTTAACAAGTGGTGGCCAGGGTGAGAGGGGTCAGATGATGGTTTTACCTGCCCGTTTCTTCACTCTGGAGATGTTCCTCTTGAAGTATCCTGGCCACAGTTTTGAACATGTCCAGCTCCAGGTTGTTTTGACAATTAAATCCTTGCAGAACTAGAAAAAAAATGCTTTAAATACTTAAAGAAATCCCCTCAACATTCCCTCATTCCTCACTGTCATTAACTGATGCTTAATCTAGTTGAGGAATTACTGGCAGCACAAATATGAAGACTGTCAATGTCTAAAACAAAAACTTTCTTCAGTCTGACGCAAAGAAACCACACAAATAAACGTCAAGATAAAAAAAAAAATCTTGAAGAACAGGACAAACTCAGAATAGAATACTTTCAATTTCACTGAGGAAAAAAGCATGTTTGGTGACTAAAACACTCTCATTTTCTGTTTGTTTTAATATATAACTAAATGCATGTGGAAATAAACATTTGTTTTATAAAGACCACCACACACACACACACACACACACACATATTCACCCACACATATTCACACACACACACACACACGCACACGCACACACACACACACACACACACGTTGTGTTTACATGTTTCATGGGGACATTCCATAGGCGTAATGGTTTTCATACTGGTTTTCATGGCCCTACACCTACCCTACACCTAAACCTAGCCCTCACAGGAGATTGTGCACACTTTTACTTCCTCAAAAAAAAACTCATTGTGCATGATTTATAAGCCAAAGAAATGTCCCCATCACGTGATGAATACCAGGTACACACACACACATTATGTGGTGATCACCCATTATTAACAACTTACTAAAAAGTTGAACATGTCAAACAAATGGTACCTGTTGTACCCATTTATGTTTACAGTCTAATGTTGATGATTCACTCTTAAAGGATTTTGACAGATACATAGACTCAATGTTTGCAGATAAACATGCTGACAGAACAGGAAAAACAAGCTAATAAATAATTTTCACTGAAAAAAAAAATTGATAACTTAAACAACAAAAATTAAAAACCCATAAACTGAATTTGGAGGGGTTTGAAGGGTTGCTATAACCAGCTGTGTAATTACCTTTTTAATGTGGACTAAATAGATCTATAAACAGAAGCTTTCAGATTCAGACTCTTTCAAGGAATATTCAGCTCCTTTTAATGTGGAAAAAAAAACACTGTCTGTACAACTAGAAAGTGAAATATTTAGATCTGCACTGAGAATCACTGACATTGAGAATCATCAAACAATCATGCATTACATGAATAGGCCAACAGTGTTTTCTAATATTACTGTGTATGAATTTAGAGAATTATAGCAAATGCCTTCTGGTGATATAAAATGAATTTACGAATATAATTAAATAATATGTATTCATATTAATAACATGCAAATTATTTTCATATTAATAAAATGATATACAACTATTGCAGGTTCATTATGTTAATTATATCCATTCAGGGTTGTGTCTCAGCTCTGTTGAAGTTGCATGATCATCCGTGTGTTTTCCTAGGTAACAACTCCATCTGCTGTTCACCGATAAGTTCAAGATCATAGTGAACTCTGATCATGTGTTTCTGAAAGACCATTTTATTTCTCACACAGGTAATTCAGGTGAGGTGTTTTTACCAGCTAATTGTCCTCTCATAAGCAGATCAATGGATTCAAGCTACAGTCAGTTCAGTGATTTAAATTGGGGATTATTTGTTTCTTTTTGTTTATTATATAATTAAAAAAAAAGCCTTTAAGTCACTTTGGATAAAAGCGTCTGCTAAATGTCTACATGTAAATGTAAAGGTTAATCATTCTCCTGGGAAACAAATGTGAAGTTAACACAATTACAAGGGTCATGAAATATTTTTGGCCCATCAAGTGTTCATTTAACCTTAAAATTTAGACCACAAATTAGATTCCACATTTAACATTTTGACAGGGCCTTTAATATATATTTTTTTGGATATGTCTAAAATAGTAAAATGTGTAAAAGATGACAAACACATTCAATCCTTTGATCTCGCGTCCATCACAAAGTCACATTTGTGCGGCTTGTTATGCATTTATTCTGAGCGGTTATTCTCTTAGTCGAAATGCCTCTTTGGATGTGTACAAAAAAAAAAAAAAAAACATCACACTAAAATACAGACATTTCATACCCCCGACAAATAGGAAAAATAGGACAGTCCAGGCTGTCTTTTTGCTGACTGTTGCTTATTGCCATCCAGCTTGTCACAGGGACGGTCTGAGACGAGCGGATCCATTCGCAGCATTTATTGGAACAGACAAACACACAGGGGCAGGCAGAAATCATAGTCAAAACACAGGCAGAAAGGTCGGGGCTGGCAGCGAGAATCATACACAAGAGGGAGTCCAGGAATCGAAAACACGGGGACTCAAACACGGGAAAGGAACGCTCAGAATGTAGCCAGGGCAATACAAGACTTTGCGAAGAAGCTGAGTGTGAGAGTGGCTTAAATGCAGTCCTAGAAATGAGGTGCAGGTGTGAGTGGTAATCAGTGCAGTGAGAAACAAGGAGCAGGTGAATGCAGTGATCAGTGCAGTGGCTTGTGGGGAATGAAGTCCATGATGCGTAGTGCAAGAGTTTATGATGACAGGACAACTCAATTCGTGACACAGCTGATTTGAGTGAACTTCTAAAAAATGTTTTCAATAAAACTTTTAATTTTTGTTTCACCTGATGTTGGATCCCAGTCTTGTTCCTGACAGTACCTGGATCAGTGAAACAGACAGACTAACATAAGCGTAGACAGAGATGGGCATAAATACATTGAAATGTATTTTAAAAAATAAAAATAAAAAAATACTGAGTGGAAAATGTATTTAAATACAAATACAAAATACTGTGTAAAAAATGTATTTAAAATACAAATACAGTATTTTGTATTTTTAAAATACACAAAATACATGTGAAATTGGCTATCAAGTGCAGGCATCCCTTTAAGGGATAGTACCCCCCAAAATGAAAATGTGTTTATCTGCTTACCCCCAGGGCATCAAATATGTAGGTGACTTTGTTTCCTTACATCCTGCGGCTCGTGACTATACATTAATGTCTTAAGACATGAAACAATCGGTTCTTGCGAGAAACTGAACAGTATTTATAGCCTGGAAAAATCCAGACCCTAATCTATTAAGATTAAGGGTCTGGCATCGAGCAATCAAAAGGGCCTAACTCGATGGGCAGCACCAAGCGTGAATTTGAAACTCTCACTGCACGCAATTGGATAACGGCACGACCAATCACAACAATACACGATGTGACATATCCTGAGCGAGTGGATTTCAATGTTATGACATAAACAATGTGACAAGATGAATAACTATTAATTACGACAGCCGAATCAACCTCAAAACAATTAGGGCCCATCAAACTATTCATTAACTATCAACTAATATGTGGATGGACGCTAGCGTTTCATTCAGCAGCGAGACATATGTGACCCTGGACCCAGTGGCGGCTACTGGTCTGTCAAATAGGGGAAGCTCATTTTCGGTCTACATCATAAAATTGTCTATTTATTTAAAAGTAAATTCTGCCCTATGTTCCTTTTCAAGAAAATGGTCTGTGACCCTGTCGTACCAACTAGACGTCTTTTCCAGTGACTTTTCGTGTGCAGTTTCATATGAATGAATGATCTAAAAAAAATATTAAACTCTGTAAAAGTGAAACAAGGAATGTGGTGTATAATTGTGTGAAATGTATGATGAAAATCAAGGAATTTCGCCAAGCAAATATAAAGAAATAGGTTGCAGCAGTTTTTATTTCGACTGAACTTGAGAAATCCACGATGGGACTGAGCGCAGAGAGCGCGAACGAATAGCTTCAGCGATTCCTTATAGGACAAAATCGCTGTCAGTCAAAAGGAGATGCAATCTTTCGACAGACCCTCCAATCATCACGCAGAAGCTCAGCGTCCAGGCCAGCCCACTCCTCATTCACCCCCAGAGACGCTGAGCGTCCGTGGGCGGGACATAATCGCAGCGTTTATCCAATGACCGTCTAGTTTCAAAGCACTGAAAAAAAACGTTCAAAGCAGCCCCATTGAAGTCAATGGACGCTGGGCTTCAATGGGGAAATGCACTGTGACGCTACGGGAATGTATGAGAAGAAAATCAAGTCAGCCGACCTGCTATATCTAACTGATTCTGAACGAATAAGTCTTTGAGATGAACGTTTTCTAACGCATTTTTAGTCAATAAAATGTTAATACAATAGTACGTAATTTGACCATTAATTTTGTGACATTATAGGGGAAGCTGAGCTTCCCTTGCAGTCTTAAAGAAATCGCCACTGCCTGGACCACAAAACCAGTCTTAAGTCGCTGGGGTATATTTGTAGCAATAGCCAAAAATACATTGTATGGGTCAAAATGATTGATTTTTCTTTTATGTCAAAAATCATTAGGAAATTAAGTAAAGATCATGTTACATTAAGATTTTTTTGTAAAATTCCTACTGTAAACCTATCAAAATGTAATTTTTGATTAGTAATATGCATTGTTAAGAACTTAATTCGGACAACTTTAAAGGTGATTTTCTCAGTATTTTGATTTTTTTGCACCCTTAGATTTCAGATTTTCAAATAGTTGTATCTCGGCCAAATATTGTCCTATCCTCACAAACTATACATCAATAGAAAGCTTATTTATTGAGCTTTCATATAATTTATATATCTCAGTTTTGTAAAATGTAACCTTATGACTGGTTTTGTGGTCCAGGGTCACATATCGTCCTGTTCAAGTTAGGCTACTGTATTACTATTGAATAGTTCAGTTTTTCGTTACAGTAAGTTTACCAAGTGACTCTTACCATTTGTAAATGAGATGGACCTCATCCACCACAATCCCGATCAGGTTGTCCCGGTAGACCTTGTTCGATAACATTTATCGCCACTTCTTTTTTAAAAGCCAGGACTCGGGACTGCCGAATGCTGCCTGGCATTGCCTGCTTCAGATCTGTTCCTCTTCATGGTCGCACCATACGCTTAACTACCAGCGGAGCTAACTGATAGATTAAACTCTTGCCATATCCAGTCGGCAAAACAGCAAAAACGTCCTTCTTGAAATGATTCCGGACGTCGCAGCGCTGTCGTCATTAGCTTAGCTTGCCTCTAATGCAGTAACCTGCATCATTGCTCGATGCCAGAGTGTCTTGTAGAGACAATTCAAATTGTGCTCTCGCAAGACCTCTGGATTCCCAGGTTACATTATTTATATAATTATCCATCCATTCCATCTGTCATGAGCACGAGCTTTTCATCTGGCATGTTAGAGGTAGCATACGCAAACGCCAGAAGGGAAAATCTGTAAAAGTTCCGGATGAGTTTGCGCAAGCAAACATAATCTTTTAGTTTCAATCGGTCTGAATCAGGATATAGCAAGTAATTACCATTTTTGAATAGCCGCTATACACACAATCTCTGTGCACTGTGTGAACAAACAAGTGTCTAATACATGCGACAGATCGCTTCTGGGGTTTGCGTAAAATACACCAGAGCGCGTACACATGTAACTTGCAGAAGCAAAAGCTTGTTCTCAGGACAGTTGGACGTGGCTGGGTATCAAGGGTAAAAATTTATATAAATACTGTTCAGTTTTGTCTCTTAGGACATCACTGTATCGTCACGAGCCGCAGGGTGTAATTTGGATTTGTCTGTGCATGTTTGTTTGTTTTTTACTTTTAAAGGCCTGGTCCCCATCCTTTGCCATTATATGGCTGGCAGACTGCACTGTTTTTTGTTAAAAATCTTCGTTTGTGTTCTGCTGAAGAAGGCAAGGCAGCTAACGCTATTTTTCTCCTACACGTGTCGGTGCTTGTTTATTATTTCATGTTTACTGAAGGCAAATCTGAATGATGCACCAATTTAACTTTAATCAACAAGGAATTGATTATGATGACACCCTTGCCTTAATGCAGAAAACTGAGAAAAGTGGTTGATCCAATGCTGACTCTGCTGCAGGCAGCTCACGTGCATGAGTGTTAAGGTTGGGGGAGGGGTGTGTCTGAAGCATAGGTCTGAACTAAATCAGCACCCTGATAAAGAGGTTGATTGGCACAAAGTATTTTATGTATTTTGAAAATACAAAATACTCGTCTTAAATGTATTTAAATACAAATTACATTAGATTTTTCCCAAAGGCTTTAAAATACAAAATAGAAAATAGTATTTTGTATTTCAAATATGTATTTTAAATACATCTATTTAAAATACTGCCCATCCCTGAGCGTAGATGCCTTCTCTTACAATGTAATATGTACATTGGATGTTATGGGAAGTATTCCTGGTTCCAGCTGACCTAAACATTACAGAGAGCTCAGAGGTGCGTTTTTGTCCATTTCACTTTCTTGTTGTTGTTGTTTTCCTTCTATGTAAAAGGCCCACATTTTTACTTATAATACTTATGGCATGTAGATTTATTGTAATCAGGCTTGAACAGCTCCGAGTTTATTACTTACATTACACATTTATTCCTGCAGTGCAGAACAGATAGATGGTCCAGTACAAAACATATATGGCCTACAGCGCTGTAAGCCTTGGCAGCGAGAGCTGACGACAGGGGTGCCGAGAAGCCTTTACGGTTCGCCAAACTTGCCCGGGTAGACGTCAAAGGCAGCCGTCTCATGAACGAGAGGCGGGACCTCAATGCAGCCATGGAAATACATTCGCAATAAATGCACGATCAATCCACGAAATCTGCCTCAGACAAGTGAGACAGCAATCATGGCCACCCAGAGGTGACCCATACTACTGAATTTGTGCTCTGCATTTAACCCATCCAAGCTGTATCAAGTAGAATTAGGTACTGCTCCTTTAAGGTTGTACACACTCTCTTACTTCCTCATTGATGAGTGGTCAGTCGATAGAAGGAGTGCAAGCTGTGAACATCGCATGTATACATCTTAAAAGATGATTACCAAATGTCTCTTTAACATCTGACAGGAAAATATATAAAATAAGAATTGCAGATGAGCACATCGAATAAATATAAAATAGAATCTAAGTGAGTATTTGGAAAAGTAAAAGGGACAGGACAAGACATGACATGACATGACATGAGGCCAAGTATGGTGACCCATACTCAGAATTTGTGCATTTAATCCATCCAAGCGCGCACACACACACACACACACACACACACACACACACAGCATTTGTACTATTCTAGTAGAATTAACTGTTGTTATTAGCACTGCTTTAGATGAATGTAAGTAATGTAAACAAACACATCTACATAAAGTAACGAAACATGAGTTATATATTTTATTTGCCCATTACTGTTGATAAATTGAGAAGCATTTGTTTTGGATAACAAGTGAGCTAGCACAACATTGAAATGTTAAAATGATCACATAAATCATAGAGGTAACTTGACTCTTTTCAGGATGTTACATGGACAGAGACTTCTTTTCTGTCTGAGCTTGCTGACAAACATTTTATATGCTACCATTGACCAACCCATTCTCATCATTTTGTGTATAAATAGCACGACTTTACACTTTCCAGTTGCGTGCAATGCATACGCCAAAGTCCAATTTTGCATGCATATAATACGCCAATCCTTCCCATTAACTTCGGTGGAGAGAGGATGCGTACCAATACCACGCATCATCTTTTACGGCAATGACGTCACCAGCGAGGCTCAGTTTGCCCAGTTCAGCTGCTTATACGCCTTCGAGCAGGTAAGGGCAGGTAATCTTTTTTATTTGTAATGAGATCACGGTGTTAAGGGTATTGATTTAATTATTTCAGTGTTTCTGTATCCCGTTTCATGGAGTGATGTGTCAAAATAGCAGCGTATGCGTTTAAATTAGTGGAACAGTGGGCTGTTCAATTAGCACAACTGGTAGCCTACCATTGACGTTAGCCTAAACTAACGTGTACTGTATTGCACTTTGAAATTAATAAATGCAACCGTTTTTGAACGTGTTGTGACATGAGTCTTGAGCTGTTAGACATGGTGACAGCAGTAAGTTACAAATCAACAGACTAAATTAGTGTTAGCAAACGTTGTTAGCTAAAGTGCTAACGTTAGCCTACATAAGTGTGTGTTTCATTCATACTGGCAGCAGGAGGGCGCTCTCGCGGACAAAGTCCCAAATCGGAATCGTAGAAGTAACGCATGAAGGACTGGGATATCCATAATATTTGATTTGTTTTGATTGATTTTTTGCCAATTTATTGAGACTCCCTAATATGGACAAAGGAATCCAGCTGTCGCTGTTTGAGACGTGAAGAAAATACATGCACGATTGCTACAATATATGGTTTAAGTGTGTTTTTCAAATCATCTCCAGGTAACATTAATAAAGTATATGAGTTTATAGTATATAGTTTTTATTACAGTTGCTTTTTAAAAAAAAAAAAACTGTAAAATATCTGATATTTGTGATACATAAACTGTAAAATGATGTGATACAACTGGAAAATTCTAGTATATCCTAAATCAAATCATAAAATTATTCCATTAGGAAAATATTATTGTCCAGCAGTGATTTCTTAGCCAATTAATAGTAAGAAATAATAAAATAAATTAATAATACCTGCCAAATAGGCCAGATATATATATATATATATATGGGCTGTCAAATGATTAATCACGATAAATCACATCCAAAATAAAAGTTTGTTTACATACTAAATGTGTGTTTACTGTGTATATTTATGTATAAATAAATACACACACATACATGTATATTAAAGAAAATTTTTTTTGATTTATATAGAAAATATTTATAATTCTATATATAGTCTAAATTAAATAGAAGTATAACTATTCATACATATATATTTTTTTTAATTTATACATGTATGTGTGTGTATTTATATATACATAATAAATATACACAGTAAACACTAGAGGTCCACCGATCTATCGGTTTTGCCGATTAATCGGCACCGATAGTTGATTGGCCGAACTATCGGTTATCGGCAAAAACCCTTGCCGATAGTTTTTCCGGGTTGCGTTCTTTGCTGAAGCCTCATGCTCCGCTGTCTTAGAGTAGAGGTTAAGCCCCAGACCAATGTTTAACTTCAGGATTGTTACCATATATTTGTATTGATTTATAGTCATATTTTTAGCCAGCAAAGTTTTAGATTTAAAGACCTGACATGAGAAAGCAAACTGTGTTCATTCAGCCGACAGAATCCTGCTGAGTCGCAGCGTGCCATAGTTTTACATTACATCATATCTGTCCAAAATCATTGTTAATGTTCATAAAGACTTGACCCTGGGCTGGAAGATTGAGTATTGTGCATTTCAGCAAAATATTTGTATTTCTGCAGCGCTAATAATGTCTGTATGGTTTATATAGAACTATAATTTATGTTTTAGCCTTTTCTTCAGTCCCTTAAAGAAGAGGCTTACATCTTGTTACGCACTTAATTTCACAATGCCATTTTCCTGTTCTTATTTAATTTTAATAACTGATCAAAAAAATATATATATTAAAAATTAAGATAAAAAATTATACAAAACGAAATTCGTTTAAGGAGGGATTTTCCACAAATAAAAACGTACGAAGTGGTCAAAAATTGTGTCTGACCCTCTCCAATTCTCCCGGCGTATTTTCGTCCAATTCATACCACGTCCGACATTTACAACAAACTTCTTTCGTAATTAATATATTAAAGTGAAACAAAACACAAACAAATAATATTTAAAAATATATGTAAAACAGAATAGAAATTGTTTCTGAAATGGCTGCAATTAGATCGCACTTTCTCTAATCTGTCCAGACCAACCTTTGCTATTTTTTGATCTTTCTGGAGGTAAACATTTGCCCGTTTGGTGATTAAATAAACTGTTTTAGATTTCTGCTTGAACTACACGCGACGCGTCTTGTGTGTGTGTGTGTGTGTGTGTGTGTGTGTGTGTGAGAGAGAGAGAGAGAGAGAGAGAGAGAGAGAGAGAGAGAGAGAGAAATACCGAGGCAGCGCTGCACTTTTTTCCGGTTGAGCTTGTGTTTTTCCCGCACATGGCACGTGTGCGCGCCAGAAACGCGGCAGGCTTCATTGCACAGAATTTGCACTGTGAGCTACGTGTGCATTGTTTGACAGTGTGTGAGCTTTCAATCGCAGTGTTTTACTTTAGATAAGCCTTCATTTCTGCTGTTTGTAATGCAGCACTGTTAGATGCACTAAACTCGCGCACTGACAGACTTTCACTTGCTCTTTGTGTTTGTTCGTCTTAAAAAGCTTGTTTGCAGATGAGGTTAAATGCACATGGATTTTCAAATACTTTCGATGTACACACAGTCACAGTCAGTTATGTTTTCAGAGCAGGACAAAACATCTGATACATCGAAATAAATCTGTGCATTCGTTTGAATGCAGCCGGTTAAAGCAGCTACTGTCTGTGATCTCATCAGTAATAATCAAACGAAAAAGAAAAAAACAATAACTATTTTCTGTAAACTTGCCGACACTTAAAGAACGCTTATTTTAAGTAAGTAAATGTTAAAAAAAAAATTAGCCTGCTTATATAATAAAAAAAATAAGTAAATTTTGCACAAAATACATTTTATATAAAAAGTATATGAAAATGGTGCCATGTGATTTGAAAACTGAGAATGTGAGGCATGGTTATATTTAGTTAATATTGAAAATCGTAATTAAATTGAATCTTAATTTTAAGATGGCAAATATAAACAAAAAGCATAGAACCTGCAATTTTACATATTGTTAAAATGTAAAGATGACAATGAGTCCATTTGTAACATCAAGTAAGATTAATGAAAGCTGTAGAATAGAAGTGTTGTTCCTTGTTAGAGTCTGTTAATTTCAACATTTACTGATATTTTGTTAACATTAATGAACTATGAAATAACTTTAATTATCAATATATAACAAATAATATTTTTATTCATTTTCAAAGTATGGTTTAATATTAAAAAAAAAAATAGTAGATCGCTATTTTAAATGCTGTTCAGTATCCGTTTTCAAAAACTATCGGTTAATTAATCGGTATCGGCCAGTGTGGTCCAACCTAGCTATCGTTATCGGTAAAAACCAATATCGGTCGACCTCTAGAAAGAACGATATTCGGAAAGAGCAGTCAGAACTCCTAAAGAAGGATTTTGGTGAACTCACTGAAACACTTCAAAGACTTGAAATTCAGTCGTTCATCAGTGGACCACTCCCAGCAAGGGGAACTAACATGTTTTCACGGTTGCTCGGACTGAATACCTGGCTACAAAGAACCTGCAGTCTAAAAGGAGTCAACTTCATTGATAACTTCAATCTTTTCTGGGGCCATAGACAACTGTTCAAACTGGACGGCCTTCACCCAAACAAACTTGGTGCGAGAGTGCTTAAGGACAATATCTATTTTTCACTCCGGCATCCTTCAGTAGAATGTGTGAGTCTACCCAACATGAATGGCACACACACACACTTGGACAAAGTGACGACAGGACATCTTATCAGCTTCAGAGTCATCATGTGGCCAACACAACCCACAAGGACACTGACAACGCCACGCAGTCACAACAAGCACTGCTTATGGACACTTTCCTTGCTGAGCAGACTGTGACGTACTACAACAGCTACAAGACTCAGCACCGAAAGATGACTTTCTGGTAAACAGCCAGGGAAGCCAGGACAACAACAACATATTTCAGCCACCGGAAACTCCAGAGCCAGAGCTCCATTCACCAGACACATTATCCCTCTCTCCAGCATCTCCACTTCTAAGCTTCTCACAGAAAATGGAGGAACTGGTATATGCTGGAACCAGACTCTCCCACTCTTTTGCTGCAAGCCCCCAGTTATCAACTAAAAAACGGCAGGCACCTCAACCACCAAAGCCTGTGGGTCCAGCTCACCCTCCTCCTCCAGTGAGAGCTCTCCGGCCGCTGCCACAACGCCAGGGCTCAAACCCTCCTGCATCTGCTGTGAGTGAACCAAAAACAACTGATAACAGCCCTCAGTGATATGTGACGGGTCCCCGCTACGGTAACAGCAACAATCAGGAATGTTTACAAAACAAGCGGGAACCCAGTGTGCCTGTAGCTTTCCCTATTTCTGTTTTAATATGTGATAGAAAGTCTAAGGCCCTTTCAAACCGTACAGTTCACACATCTAATCTGAGGCTTATTAGGCATCAAACTAAGATTGCTCTAGAGACAAAAAGTGATGCCATCAAGCTAGCATTTTTAAATGTTCGCTCACTAAAAAATAAATCACTTCTGATCAATGATTTTATAACCACAAACAACCTGGATTTTATGTTTTTAAATGAAACATGGTTAGAAGACAGCTCTTGTGCAACAGTCCTCAATGAAGTAGCCCCTCCTAACTTTACTTTCATGAATGTCTGCAGAACTGTCAAAAGGGGAGGTGGTGTAGCTGCCCTATTTAAAGATGTCTATGAATGCAAACAAGTGTCATTTAGTCAGTACTTGTCTTTTGAATATCTAGGGATTCTGCTGAAAGGTGCTCGCATTCTATTTATCATTATTTACAGGCCCCCTAAATACTCTCCAGCCTTTGTTGAAGAGTTCACAGAACTGCTATCAATGATTTGTTCAGAGTTTGACTGTTTTGCTATTGCAGGGGATTTTAATGTTCACATAGACAATGCAGAAAGCAAAACTACAAAAGAAATTATAACGGTTTTGAACACGTTTGACCTGATTCAGCATGTGCATGGGCCCACACACAATCGTGGACACACTCTTGATTTACTCATCAGTAAGGGTCTAAACATTTCATCCACTGTTATCAAGGATGTAGCACTATCTGATCACTTCTGTATTTGCTTTGATATATTGATCTCTGCTACCACTGAATCTAGATCAGTCTCTGTCAGAAAGAGATGCATTAATGATAACACTAGTGTGCTATTTATGAAGGCTATATCTTCAATGCCAAGCATTTCTGCAGACTCTGTTGATCTTCTCCTGGAGTCCTTTAACTCAAAAGTTAAGCATGTCATTGATGACATTGCACCTATAAAAAACAGAAAGATAATTGGACAGAAATCACTATGGAGAAAATCAACAGCAGTACAGAGTATGAAAAGACAATGCAGGAAAGCTGAGCGGATGTGGCGGAAGACAAAACTTGAAATTCACTATAGCATCTATAAAGACAGCCTTCATGCTTTCAATGTTGAACTAGGTAAAGCTAGACAAACATTCTTCTCAAACCTTATAAACAGCAACTTAAACAACACTCGCACTCTTTTTGCTACCGTTGAGAGACTAACAAACCCCCCTAGTCAGATCCCTAGTGAACTGCTCTCTGACAGCAAGTGCGATGAATTTGCTTCCTTCTTTTCTGAGAAGATCAATAATATCAGAAAGACAATCAGCACACCCTCAAGTTATGCAGAGATCAGACAGATTCGACCGCAATTTCAAAAAGAAGTCATTATGTCTACTTTTGAAGAAATCGATAGCAACATTTTGGAAGAAACAGTAAAGCACCTCAAATCGTCAAATCGCCTATATATGACTACAGCCCCATTGACTCTCTCTGCCAATGCATTGATGAAATTAACAGTTGGATGTGCCAAAACTTTTTACAGTTAAACAAGGAGAAAACGGAAGTCATTGCATTTGGAAACAAAGATGAAGTTCATAAAGTAAATGCGTACCTTGACACTAGGGGTCAAAAAACAAAAAATCAAGTCAAGAATCTGGGTGTGATTCTGGAGTCAGACCTCAGTTTCAGCAGCCATGTTAAAGCAGTAACTAAATCAGCATACTATCATCTCAAAAACATTGCAAGAATTAGATGTTTTGTTTCCCGTCAAGATTTGGAGAAACTTGTTCATGCCTTTATCACCAGCAGGGTGGACTATTGTAATGGTCTCCTCACAGGCCTTCCCAAGAAGACCATTAGACAGCTGCAGCTCATACAGAACGCTGCTGCCAGGATTCTGACTAGAACCAAAAAATCAGAGCATATTACACCAGTCCTCAGGTCCTTACACTGGCTACCAGTTATGTTTAGGATAGATTTTAAAGTACTTTTACTTGTTTATAAAGCACTCAATGGCCTAGGACCTACATACATTGCAGATATGCTCACAGTATACAAACCTAACAGACAACTCAGATCACTAGGATCGAGTCAGTTAGTAATATCAAGGGTTCACACAAAACAAGGGGAATCCTCTTTTAGCTATTATGCCGCCCGCAGTTGGAATCAGCTTCCAGAAGAGATCAGATGTGCTAATACATTAGCCACATTTAAATGCAGACTCAAAACTCACCTGTTCAGTTGTGCATTTATTGAATGAGCACTGTGTTACGTCCGAACAGACTGCATTATTTTATGTATAATCATTTTACTGTGTTGATTAATTTCAAAATCAATTTTTTAAATCATCTTATTATTATTTAAATTTTTATGATTTTTAAATTACAAACAAAATCTATCGTCTGTTTCCACATTCTCGCCATGCGCGCCGCCGCCTTATCCTTTCTAACAATTTGGTGACCGCGACGTGATGTCTCTGATCAGGTAAGATGAAGTATAGTTTGTCTATCTGATTAGTGACATTATTGTTCGTTATGAATAGACACGATGAAGTAGTTTGTCTGTCTAAGTAGATACGATGAAGTAGTTTGTCTATCTAGATATTGCGCAGACCAGGTAAGGTGAAGTACAGTTTGCCTATCTGAAGGCTGCCGCAAATACATTGCGAGGACCAGGTAAGGTGAAGTATAGTTTGCCTATCTGACGGCCGCCGCAATATTCTCAGCAAAACTGAGAGAGCGCGCTGAAATAAATTAAAAGTGAAAGTGTGGGTCACGAGTTTCGGTCTGTCCCGTGGTGAGGTGAATATCTGTATATATTATCTGTGATTTTAATTCCTTTTTATGTCTGTGCTACGTCCGAACAGACTGCATTATTTTATATATAATCATTTTACTGTGCTAATTAATTTACAGAGTATAGTCTGACTATCTGTACTGACGTAAGATGATTTTTATGCTTTTTATGTGATGTGATGTTCTATTGTGATTTTAATTCATTTTTATGTACAGCACTTTGAATTACCATTGTGTATGAAATGTGCTATATAAATAAACTTGCCTTGCCTTGCCTTGCCTTGCCTTGTATACGGAGTAGTTGAGTTTCCCCACCGCTTCCCGTTTGATCTCATACTCAGTTTCTGATCTCAGATCAGTCAGTGTAATTGTGTTTTGATTCGTTATCACAGGTTTAGATGTCCAGACTGAGTCCTGCTTCGGTTTATACAGTATTCTGAGCTCCACCGTAGCAGGACATGATGGAGAAACCTTCAGAACCACAGTGTTTTCTATGACCTCTTCAATGGTTGGACAGACTGGTTTGGATGGAGGACTAAAGCAAACAGCTTCATCACATCCATTTTCATACAGCAGAATGCAGGAACCCGGATTATTCTTCATGTCTCTTGAGGACACAATGAACTTGGCTGGTTTACGATCTTTAGAATCGACCAAGTTCTTAAATATCTTCAAATTGTTCCTCAGGTTCTTTTGGATCTCAGGTTTGAGCCAAGTCTTTTGCTCTGAATCAGGACTGCACTTATCAGTTTCTCCATGAGTTGAAGGATTCAGATGGGAGATTTGTTTAGGAATAAGCACATCTTTCCAGTCCAACGATGTAAATGTGTAACAGACCAGATTTCCAACTTCCAGATCCATCAAAATCAGATCTAGATTGTCTTCTACCTGTGCACCAGCTTTCTTCAGCTGTTTGAGGACTGATTTAACAACATCAGACTCTCTTTCTCTCTCTTTCAGCCATTCTACCAGGTCTTGTCCTCTGAATGGAGATTTAGCATGTTCTTGTAGAAGATCATTCAGTGCTGATTCCTTCATCACATCTCCACGGATGTTTGGCAGCAGAGAGCCGAGTCTCTCCATGTGTCAGTTTATACACATTGCAGTTTTGCTTCATTTGCAGAATTTTATCAGAAAATTCAGCAAAAGTTAGGGCAGGTAAGTCTTTAAGAAGATCATTGCATTTCATCGCAGCTGTATTTAAACTCTCAATCATTGATTTGGTTTTAATGATTAGTTCCATGCTGATGTCCTTCTGAAGTTTTGAAGCTCTTGTATGAAGTTTGTCCAAAGGATGAAGCCAAACTCTCAGAGGAACCGCCAGCTCTTTCTTTTCTCCCAGCAGTTTTGGGAGATCAGCAAAAACCTTCAGCGCATCTTCAAACGTGGATGGATTAGACGGTAACTGGAAATCACCATAAAATGTGCATGTGAACTTCTGGACTGCATTCTTCTGAGCTTCATTCATCTTCAAATTAACATTTGTATCTACCGAAATAATTTTGAGTTTCCCAAGGGCCACTGTTGCTTCTCCTTCTACTGTATTTGTCTTCTCATCTGCTGAAACTTCAATGTCAAACACAAAGCAGGCGTCTGCTCCATAAAGCACTGCTGTCACCACGTGTGTCGCCATGTCATTTTCAAACACCTCACGATAAACTATATTTTCAGAGGCCAAGTGGTTCATGGTCAGTTCTTCAAACCTGCAGGTTGAGTGATAATGCAGAGTCAGTCTCTGCTGTCTGAAAGACTTCTTGGTGTCGTTGAGATATTTGGCTGCTCCTGTCACATTGACCAGTCCACCTAAAACACTCAGTTTCAGAGAGCCGTTGATGTTCATTAAGCTAGATTTGTCTTCAATGGAGTCTGAAGCTGTGACTTTGAAATCGGTGTTAATTTGGGGACGGGTTCGTATGCTCTGCTGGAGCTTTTCTGGATCCCACAGTGTGACTCCTGTGATAGGAAATAAAAAGGGTTTATAAACACAACTGTAAATGACAGCCAAATGGTTGTGTCAATTTTAATTTGTTTTGCTTGTTTTACATGTCTTACACAGAATGAGTAATACAATGTAACCAAAATTCAAAGATATGTGGTCCTCCACAGTGCAGAAAGATAAAATTGAGTTTTATACTGGAAGATGTTTTGTTTCTGATTAATTTCAACTGAATGTCCTTGGCAAGTGGTGTGAGGAATGTGATATTGATATATGTTATGCTTTGTGTTTATTTAAAGTCATACATATGTATATGTTGATCATTGAGCTCTGTTTGTTAATTCAAATGGTCTCTGTCCTCATCATTTATTTTTCATCTGTTCATCTGTTATCTCTGTAAATGTCTACTTTTTTATCATATTTCCCTGCATTTTAGGTTCACAGTGCTACACAACTTGATGCATAATTAGCACTCTTCATGAGTTAAATCTCTAGTATCCATCAGAAACTTCTGCTTTATGGATGCTAATGGGCAGCTACAACAACATTGGAGAAAGTGATGATTTTGAAATGATCCCACTGTAGGACCATGTGTATGTCTGGATTTTATTATATATATATATATATATATATATATATATATATATATATATGTGGTACATGGCCTTATTAGGGTCACTTTTCCGATTGGACACTGGACCATGAGTCAATGATTCAATTTCCCATTCGTAAAGACAGTCACTTGCTTTATTCTTGAATGAATCAGCCGTTTGAACAAATCAAATGAATGAATGAATCAGTAATTAAATCAGTGACTTTTTCATTTTCATTTTTAAAGTAGCCTATCTTTTGAGTTTTTAAAATCATTTTATTTCTCTATATTCAGAGGTTTATATTTTAAACAACAATCTAAACATGAATTTATGAATTTAATTGCACTCATGCTGCCTTTGAGTCTCATTAAACATAAAAATACACCTACAAGCTAACTTATTGTTATTTTACTTGTCTTAATTTGGCATTTTGAAAAGCTTCTAAACACACACACACACACACACACACACACACACACACACACATACACACATATATATATAATTTAAAATTTGACATAAAAGATTACATACTTTTAATAAAGTTAGAAAAATGCCATTACATTAGAACAAAATTATGCATTTTCTTGAGTTCGTATTAAAGTGACTTTTAATTCTAAATTAGGTGTCTAGGCAAAGTTTGTGATATTAAATGTCTTCTGAAAACTTTTGAAATTGAATTGAGACTGAGGGTTATCTTTGCTGTTTATAGCAGTTTTGTGAAATTATGACAAAAATAAACATGTTAAAGAAAAATAAAGAGTGTGTTTAATTTCACTATAAGTGTGTGATTAATCACAGTTAATTACACGAAAAGGGCGGGATTAATTGTGATTTTAAAAAAATCTATTGACAGCACTAATCAGAACATGACAGACAGACAAGGATAACACATGACATGATCACATGAGGGGCAAGGGACACATGGGAAATGGAGTCCAGGAAGCAAAAGCAAGAGTCTGGAGTGAAGTGCCCTCCAGTGGAGTTCATGGGCACTCGTGACAATTGAATTGTTCTTCTCCCACTTACTGCAAATGTACAATAATTGAATAATCTATGCAGAATTATGAGCATATGATGCATTTATTTACTGTTGCAAGTGAAATAAGCTACAAATCTTTTGCACTGTCATGTCCTGAACACATAACTGGGTTAAGCATCATTGTCATTTGTTAATTGATCATATATCAGTGCTGTGATTGACTGAAAGTAAACTTTAGTATTAGTGTTGTTGTACCTGGTATAAGAGCATCTTTCCTGCAGTCGTACAGCATCCCCAGCTGGAAGGGTCTCCCTAGAGCTGCTGTTTCAATCACATTTACTCCTACTGTAGCCATACTAAACACACAAAAACACACACTTACTGAGTGAACAGATTTGGTTTGGTTTTTTAGTTTTGCTTTACAAAAAAAATATTCATTGAATTTACTTTTTTTTTAAGGTAAGTGGTTGCAATACATTTATTTTAGCAGCATTTAAGTAAAATAAAATGTTGAAAGTAAGTCAACAAAATTTGTTTATTTAAATGTAGCTCAAATAAATTGATTGCAGAAGTTTACATGTAAAAATCTCAAACACTTTTCAAATAAATTGCTACTTAATATACTGCAAAAAAAGCGTCCAATAAAAATATAGGCTTAGGCTTTATTTAACCCAAATAAGCGTCAGTGGCGCGATCAATATGTACTTATTATACTAGGTGGCTAATTCGTGCGTCCCCAATGAATATGAATTCGTACCCTACTTGCATATTTCAGCCAAAAAACATCACTCCAGCACAATAGATGGCGCTATGAACCTCGAACCTCAGTTTGACACCTGCCAGAAAACGCATAAAAGAAGACACTATTAAAAAAAAACTATTAAAGTTGTGAGGTGTTTGGCTGGGGTTGAATGGGGAACCTGTCGTCATTCTTTTAAAAGCATGTATTTTGTTCACTAATAATGGTATAGATTATGGTTGCATGCTGTACAGTTCTGTAAAACACAGCTTTTTAAAATTGGGATTATTCAGCATTTCGAATATGTTGTGGAGAAATGAAATCATATCCAATAACAGCATGAAATGCCTCAAGAACTCAGAAGGCTTAAATTAAAGATGTGGTACTAAAAGGTCATTTGGACGGTCACAGTTGAGAAAGTCTTGAGGGATTGTTGTGAATACGAGTATAAAAATGAACAAGCTTTGGATGGAATGCTAACAAGGAATTTTTCTAATAAGGAGGCTCGGGATCTCCTACTCCTACTCCTACTGTAGCTATATGTCAACAACACCTCTTTGGCTTTTTCCAATGCCTTTGGTTGATCTTAAGTTACATGAATAAAATATAATAAGGAAACAATTTTATTTGAAAGTTCAGCAATACAGCAATATATTGATCAAAGGATCTAGAGTCGGGAAAAAACAGCAGCAGAATTTTTCATTCCTCACTTCAGCATTAAAATATCAAAAAGAATTTTAGATCACATTTCTGTGTTTATTGCAGAATTGATAGCAATCCTTTTTGCTCTTCAGCGGTTAGAAGAAGTACAGCCAACTCAATCAGTGATACGCACAGATTCCCTTTCATCTCTTAATAGCTTGTCTGGAATATCTTTGGCAAGACCAGATATGATATATGAAGTGATGCAGAGTCTATTTAAGTGAAATTACACTTCTTGTTTGTACCATCGCATATGGGGGTGAAAGGAAATGAGGAGGCAGATCATCTGGCATTAAAACTTTTGCAAATTTATGTTTGAAGGAGCTATTTTGTACTTTGTTTATTTGAGGCTTAAGTTAAGTTATAGCCTGATTTATTTCCTTTCTTTTCTTGCTTAAGTTAATTTGCTTTATTTTGCATTTATGCTTATTTTCTTGTTTACTTACATTGTTGTTTATTGGTCACATGGTGTTATGTTAATTTACATAAGTAGGTCAAGGTGGGAGGGACCTCAGGCTGCGAGGGCAGATGGTTTTTTACCAGCGTAAGAGAGGCTGCAGAAAATACCTGTGAGCTTGCTTTCTTTGTGTAAATAAACCTCCTCAAACTCATCTTTTGCTATGGACATTAGATTATTTTAGTACCTCTAAACCTGAGTAAAGCCTAACCCATGACGTAGCCTCAGTGGCCATTTGAGAAGTTTTGATATTATTAGTTTTGTTTAAGTTTATGGACAAAGAGCCACTACATTGATGTTAAAGTGGCACCGAGTAAAACAAGTATAAAAAGTATAATAGCAAATTAAATAAGAAAGAAATGGCAAAAGGAGTGGGATAGTGGAAATAAAATGGATGACATTTGCATTGGATACAAGAAAAGGCAGGTTTTGAAAGAAGAAGATATGGAAAGAGGAAAGAGGATGTTTTCATATCAAGAATGCATATTGGACATAAAGCACTGAATAGAATCGGGAAGCATGAAACTGGAAATTGTGAAAAATGTGGTCAAGCAGAAACAGTAGAACATGCACTCATTAAATGTGAGGGATATGAAAGAGCAGGATTCTAATTAAGTCAAGATCTAAATTATTTGGGAATAAATAATTTGGCACTAATTTATACTAAAATATACTAATTTATAATGCATTATTTTTCTATTTGAAAGAAACAGGATTGGTTAATAGAATGTAGGTTTAAATTGGTTTTAATTTGTATGTATTTATTTTTTTTTTTTTTGTAGTTCTTGTTTCAAGCGTCGCTACTATTGTAACAGATAAATTCCTGAGTTTAAGTTTAGGCAATGAGATGTTACATGTATGTGTGTGGAAGGCATTCTGTCCCTCGGGGCTTGCCGTAGGCAAGAAAAAGTGCACGCGCATGGTGAGATGAGGGCGCCCCCGCGTTTGGGTGTGATATGTGAAGAAGGAAAATAAAAAGTATGCACCGTTCAGTGAACCTCTTGGTCTCGTTTTCATTATTTTATTATCAATAAAGTGTTTAGGCGAACCCAATACGAACGCTCGGTTACATTGGTGGCAGCGGTTTTGTTTTGAGTATGTTAAGTGAGTATTTTAAAGTATTTCGGCGGTTGTTAAACTAGTTAGCTTAGCTTCAAAAGTTTATAGTGAGATAGCGAACGCGGTCAACGGATCGTCATTATGTGGTGCAAAGATGATGACAGTTTTACTACGTTACGGGACCGTGATAGAAGCAATAGGAGCGTGCGAATTGAGTTGCCGCCGCCGTTCTCCGGGGAGGAAAGACAAAGCTTCGTGGGCTGGGCCAGACAGTTTGAAGTGGCTGTCAAAGCGCTCACGGAAGGGAGTGGAAGCGCTTCCTACAACTATGAACTGACAAGGATTTTGCCTACACGATTGAACAACGCAGCTTTCTCTCTATGGGACAGTCTCCCTAATGCTGTTAAATCGGACTATGAGGCAGTGAAAGAGAAGCTAAAAGAGGCTTTCGGAAGGAGACAGTTTATGGAGCGATTCAGAGCCAGCTTATCTGCCCGTCCTCGCGCAGCACGTGAGAGTCTAGAGGTGTATGCAGCAGAAATAAGTCGGCTAGTGGATGAAGCTTTTCCCGAGTACGGCGACAGAGCCCAGCGGGAGGAGAAGTTTCGCCGTTTCGTGGCTGGCCTGGACCCAGTGCTGAGGACAAAATGTTATGAGCAGGGAGCGACAGACATGGAGGAGGCCGTAATAATTGCAGGTCGGTGTGAAAACGCAAGGAATGCGATTGATGTGACTGCTAATGTGGGCCATAATTTAAATGCAGACGGAGCAGTGGCCAATGTGAACTCAGTGTCGGACATTGGTGGGCTGTACAGAGCAATTGATAGATTAACTGATGAGATGAGAGACATGAAAGTTACTCTTAACCGTTTGGAGGTCGAGAATCTCGGATTGAAAGAAAAGATGAGTCGGAGTGGCAGAGATGAGTGGAGTAGCGCACGCTCCCCGTCACGTGAGACAGGGGCCAGTTGCATAAACTTAGTCTCTATGTTAAGACAGTGTCTTAAGAACTCGTTTGACCAGCTAGCAGATAACTAAGGGGTAATCAGTCTTATATTTTGGATCCAACTTAGACTTATCTAAGTTTTTATGTAACCAAATTTTTAAAAATTTGACCAGTCTTAAAGAAAAAAAATGAATGACTAACTTTTAAGTCTGTCTAAACCTTTTATGCAACTGGCCCCTGGTCAGTGCTGCTGTCAGGGGCATGCTTGCCGTATGCAGACGTATGAAGCACAGAGAGGCCGCTCTTCTGAACGAAAACCGTTCATTGAATTTGATAATCGAAAGGAACATAGTGCAACTCGTAGCCCTTTGAGACGTGCTCCCAGCCCCGGCCCTAGCCCATATATGCGCAGACGAGGCAGTTATGAGGAAGAAACTAGGAAACCGGGAGTGCGCTTCATGACCCCGAGCGGTGAGGGGAGACATTATGAGCCGGGAAACGGGCTGTAGCTGATGTTGCGGCCCAAACACCAGCTGTGATACCCAGGGGCCCAAACCCTGATGAAAATTTGTCTATATTGGACACCAAGGCAGACACAAACACTGACCACTGCCCATTTGTATCATATGTAAAAGGAACAATTGAGGGCATTGAACTTCCTATTTTGATTGACTCTGGTTCTAGTGTATCACTGATGAGCTCTGATTTTCGAATGTCAATTCCAGCATTTCGCAGTCGGCCTCTTAAGAAAGACTATATTGCGGCCCGTGCTGTAAACGGACAGATGTTGGACACGCTGGCTACACTTACTGTGACACTGCAGCTGGGTACTGAAACCTGGCAACATGTTTTTCACATAGTGAGAGAAGCAACACAGTCTGTATTGCTGGGATGGGACTTTTTATTGAAAAATCATGCCCTGCTGGATGTTAGTCATGCTAAATTACAGCTATGGGACATTTCCATTCCACTCCTTACCAGTGCTGATTTTGTTCCAATGTGCTGCAATGTGTCGCTGGCCACGGACATGACATTTCCACCCCTCAGTGAGTCAATTGTGCCTGTTAGGATTGGTTTACCTGGCACGACCCGGCTATCTAGTGACTTTGTGGGGTATTTGGAACCCAATGTGTCTGAATCAGCCAGCCTCGTTGTTGCACACACACTCACTAACGTTCACAATGGACTGACCAAGGCACGAATTTTGAATCCAACAGGACAGGACATTCCTATAAAAAAGGGGACACATCTGGGAGAATTTTACTCCATAACTGATTCTGATATTCAACCCATTATTCAGGATGCAGGTGTAAAAGTTGATAATACCCCACTTGACACAGCTCCCTCTATATCGTTAAGTGAGTCACCTATCTCGACATCAGATAAAATTAGACTCTCGTCACTGTTGCAGGAGTACGGTGACATCTTTACTTCTTCAGAGAAGAATACAGGAAAATGCATGTTGGTGCAACATCATATCAGGACCGGGGAACATGCTCCTATTAAGCAGCGCGCATACCGTACAACACCAGAAAAGCGAGCTGAAATAGAACGACAAGTGGCAGGTCTGTTGGCTGATGGCATCATCGAGGAAAGCTGTAGCCCCTGGGCATCGCCGGTCGTGCTTGTGAAAAAGAAATGTGGCACCTGGCGGTTCTGTGTGGACTATCGACAATTGAACAGTATAACTATTCAGGACTCTCACCCTTTGCCTCGCGTGGATGACACTCTGGATGCATTGGCGGGCTCTAGGTGGTTCAGCACGTTGGATTTTTCGAATGGCTATTGGCAGGTGGAGGTGGCCGAACAAGACAGGGAAAAAACAGCATTTACTACAGGTCGAGGTTTGTATCAATGGCGCTCCATGCCGATGGGACTTTCTAATTCGCCTGCCACATTTCAAAGAATGATGGAGCTAGTTTTGAGAGGGCTCCCGTGGCACATTTGTATGGTGTACCTGGACGATATTTTGATTTATAGTGCGACATTTGAAGAACATTTGGCACACCTCAGAGAAGTGTTTTCCAGAATAAGGTCGTCAGGTTTGAAGTTAAACCCCAGAAAATGTCACTTCGTCAGAGATCACGTGGTATTTTTGGGTCATGTCGTTTCAGAGAATGGCCTCCAACCTGACCCCAGAAACACGGAGAAGGTCCGAAATTGGCCAGTGCCACAGTCTCCCTCCGAGGTTAGAGCATTTGTGGGACTGTGTTCGTACTATCGACGCTTTGTCAAGGATTTTTCTAACCATGCAGCTCCGCTGAATCAACTGGTAGGCAAAAATGTGCCTTTTGTGTGGAGTACTGATTGTGACAGCGCATTTAACTATTTGAAAGAAGTGCTGTCCTCTGCTCCCATTGTGACACTACCGGACTTTAAAGTGCCATTCAAAGTTTATACAGATGCCTCTAAGTGGGCTGTTGGCGCTGTACTCGCACAGGCAAAAGATGGATTGGAGTGCGTTGTGGCCTATGCCAGCCGTGCTTTAAATGCCACACAGAGACGTTGGTCCACTTTTGACCGGGAGTTATGGGCTATCGTTTGGGCAGTGAGAGAATTTAGACACTATCTCGGACTTTCTTCTTTCACCATCATTACTGATCATCGGCCACTTCTTGCGCTACGACGTATGTCCATCGAGGATGATCCCACGGGCAGAAGGGCGAGATGGCTTCTGGAATTAGACCCGTTAAATTGGGTTGTGGTGCACAAAGACGGCAATCAGCACAAAAATGCTGATGCAATGTCCCGCCGCCCAGTGACATCGGATATGGAGATCAGTGAGACAGTAGTTGAAGAAATAAGGGATGTGAATGTGGTGAATGCTGCACAATCTGATAATGACATGTCCTGTTCCTCTAAGACCACTGAGGGGAATGAGAACGTGGTTTCGTCTGCTTTGTCCTTCAGTGCAGGCGAGGTGATGAGCCTGTCTGATTTGTCATATGATGCAGCGGACATTGCTACGATGCAACAGAACGATCCAGACATTGACACGGTACGACAATGGGTAGAGCGATCACAGCGACCTCCTAGGAGACAGCTAGCAGGTACATCTCAGAGTTTACGTAAATACTGGACTAACCGCCTTTCTATAATAAATGGACTGTTGTGTCGCTCAGTTTCTTGTCCTCTCACAGGTGACCCCATTGCTCAAGTGGTGGTCCCTCCTTCTCTTAAACACGACATACTTTTGCAGCTTCATGGGGCCCCAACTGCCGCTCATTTTTCTCCAGAACGGGTGTGGGAACGAGCGAGGCGTTTTTGCTACTGGCCGTCTATGTTTAAGGACATCAAGACATGGTGTGAGCAGTGCACAGCATGCCAAACTCGCCGTAAGCCTGTCCCTGTTCATCAAGCACCCATGGGTGGGTCCCTGACAATGCGACCCTTTGAGAGAGTTGCTATGGACATTTTGGAACTGCCAATAACAGCCAAAGGAAATCGGTATGTACTGGTAGTTGAGGATTATTTCACAAAATTTGTTAATCTCTATGCACTGCCTAACCAATCGGCCCAGACTGTCGCTCACTGCCTGTTTGAGGATTACATTTTGATTCATGGCATTCCTGAAACCCTGCATTCAGATCAGGGCCGCCAGTTTGAATCCGAAGTGGTTCTGACCCTCTGTCGGTTGCTGAATATTAAGAAAACACGCACCACTCCCTACCATCCGGCTTCAGACGGCATGGTGGAACGTTTTAACAGGACATTGACTGATCAAATGGCTAAGATACTTTTGTCATGTGGGGGTGAATGGGATGATTACATCAAACAAGTGGCTTTTGCATACAATTCCTCACCTCATTCTAGCACCAAGTTCTCGCCATACTTTTTGGTGCATGGACGAGAACCAAGGTTGTCTACAGACTTGCTACTACCAACTCGTACTCTTAACCTAAAAATTTCAACATCTCATGCTGAATTCGTTTCCACTTTGCTTGAAAGACTACAGGACGCTTTCAAGAGTGCCAGAATGTACAGTGAAGTGGCTTTTGATCGGCAGAAACTGTATCACGATTCAGGCCTCAGACACCAGCCTTATGCGGTCGGTGCCATGGTGTGGCTACATAATCCTGTGGAGAGCCGCATGAAACTGGCGCCTCATTGGAAAGGACCTTTTAAGATTGTACAAATCTTAGAGTCTGGTGGAGAGTCAGGACTGACTTACAGGATTGTTAGCCCTATGGACTCAGATGGACAAGGACAGGTTGTGCATTACAATAGGCTGCGACCTTATACATTGCCTGTTCCTGCACTTTCACTGTCTGGGGTTCCTCATTCTTTGGGTGATTCTCCTTCTAAAGAGTCTGACATGCTGGGGGGGTTGAAATGCAGTTCACCTCAAAGGGATTTAAGTGAGGCACTTGAGGGACCTGACGAATGTGTCCCTGGTGTGAGTAGGGCTGGGAGGACGTTGAAGCCTCCTGGTCGCTGGAAGGATTTTGTGTTGTACTAAGGGTAAAAAAAAAAAAAAAAAAGGATTGTTGGAGAAATGTCTGTTTAAACTGTGCTAATGTTTCAGATGGTCTAGACAGTTTTATTGTCGGACATGGGTTCAGGTATTATACATGTTCTGTTGCAATGTGTATTATTGTTTTTTTTTTGTTTGGATACAGGTTCTATCCTTCACTGTTTTGATGGATAAACGGGGACGTTTATGTTAGGGGGATGGGACGTATGTAACAGATAAATTCCTGAGTTTAAGTTTAGGCAATGAGATGTTACATGTATGTGTGTGGAAGGCATTCTGTCCCTCGGGGCTTGCCGTAGGCAAGAAAAAGTGCACGCGCATGGTGAGATGAGGGCGCCCCCGCGTTTGGGTGTTATATGTGAAGAAGGAAAATAAAAAGTATGCACCGTTCAGTGAACCTCTTGGTCTCGTTTTCATTATTTTATTATCAATAAAGTGTTTAGGCGAACCCAATACGAACGCTCGGTTACACTATTATGCGCTTCACACTCTTTTCCAGTAGGTGGCGGGAATGCACCTTTTAAACCGGTCTGCCAACCGCCAATAAACTCCAGAAGAAGAAGAACATTAACATTAAACCAAACCAAACCGAACAATCTAATATAATAATTATGGAGAAGGACAACCCAGTGTCTGCCATGTTCACCTTCGGCCAGAGGAAGGGGAAAAAGGTGATTTTTATTAATCAACAGCGTTCAGGACCGGATCACAGTCCAAGGTAACATATCGAGTGCTGAACTTAAGTTGTTTTAACCTGTTGATCATCAATAAAGTGAATTTTGAACCTGTGACACGAGCCTCTTGATTGCATTGACCATTCTGGATCGCTAGCATTAGCATGCCGCACTTAGCCTTATTGTGCACAATGTGTATTTTTTAAATGTAAAGATGATATAATAACTATATGAAATGTAAAGCAGTGATTCTCAGCTGGTGTATCGTGAAGAGTGCTGTCAAAGAGGCAACATGAATCTGTTTTTCTTATTTCTGCTGCAAGACTTGTTTTGAAAGATGTGTGTTAGATTTGTTGTTACGGTGGCCTAGAGAGCTCAACACTGCAACTGAAGAAAACACATGCAAAAAAAAAAACATCAGACAGTTTTGACCATTAGATGCACACACAACGCAGCCAAATATACAGAAATGCACAATATAAATGAATATTTAACGTACATTAAATATTAGAAACAGACGTTTTTTTCCAAAGCATTCACAATTGAAGATTAACAAGCAATGCATTATAGACGCGAATAAACAAGGAAACACAGAAACGCCATTGTTTAAACTCGTTTTAGCATTTCAAGTTAACTAAGCAAAAATTATACGTTTTTGTTACTATTTTAAATATTTTTTTAAACCTTTTAAATGTATTTTTTTCATATTTTTTGTTTTCACTTTAATTTTCTGGTTAATTTTATAGGTCAAATGATGACGTAACTCGTCTTTCAACACCACTGAGTTGGCTATTATCTATGACCAATCTATCTATTATCTATGTTCTTTATTTACGTTGTGCATTTTTTTACGTTGTAATGAATGTTATTAAAGGCATTGATTCTTGTCTCCAATACATCACAGGTGAAAGATTGAAATCATTTACATGTCAAAAGTAAATATTAATTGGTGACACAAATATTACTAAAAACAGAGTCGTAGAAATATACTTAATACTCTTTATCCTTCTTGCCAAACAGTGGAAAAATTCTATTAATAACAAAAAGTATCTTTTAAAATAAAGCACAGATTATGCCAAGACTCCAAACCCAATTTTTTCCAACTTTCAGAATTATTTTAATCTTTAAAAAGGCAATTGATGTAAGCATGACGTGCATTTTTCCTTTGAATATTAGAAATCTATCTATCCATCTATCTATCTATCTATCTATATATCTATCTATATATCTATCTATCTATCTATCTATCTATATATCTATCTATCTATCTATCTATCTATACTATTATTAGTATTATTATTATTTTTTTTATTTTATTTTTTTTACTGTTGTATTATACTCTGTATTATTATTATTATTGTATTAATTAATTTATTTGCTTAATTGGAATTTATATTTCTTAGGTTATGGCTTAAAGAATACCATCAAAAAGTACGGAAGCCCCAAGAGGCTGTGCATTATTATTTCCCTTTTTTCTTTCTTGTTTTTCTTGTGATTGTGTTCTGTCCAGATCATGCAGTTGAAGTTTTGCATTTCCACTTAAAGCACTGGACGAAACTAAAGTATGTTTCTAAATGATATGGTGATCTTTTTTTTTTTGACTAATACATCGCTGGCTCCTGTAGATGAACATTAGATTTTTTTTTTTTTTTTTTTTTTTTTTTTGTACGAAGCATGAAAGGAAAGAAGATCAGTCTGAGGGAGGTAAGACTTGATAAACTTTATTCTAAGCCATAAGAGTCAGGTCTCAGACATTAGATGAAAAGCACTAAATCCCAGGAAGACCTCTGTCAAATCTATAGATATTCCTACTAAAGTGGGGGGAAAAAACATTTTTTTGTGTTTTCTAACATTTTTTTCTGACTAGAATTATAAAATCTGAGCATTTTCATCTATTGTAATTATTTTTCTTTTTTTTTTTCCTTTTAAGAAACAACGTTGAATTGCCATTATTTATAAAATGTGCTATATCCGTGTCCTAGCCTAATACTTAATATGTTCGCTCTAATTTATGACACAACATAAACAGTTGGCAGTAACTACGGCTAATTTGGGTGATTTTGGTAACCCAACGCTGCGTCAAATATGGACAAACCCAGCAGTTGGGTTAAATCTGTTTTTAATTAACTCAAATATTGATTGAAAATTACTATTGCTGGCTTAAAAAGTGAAAAATGAATTACTAGAGGCAACAGTAACAATCAAAACGTGAACATTTATTAATAAGTGAAAACACCCTACACAAAAATATATAAACATGGTTTTCAACATTACATTCATTTAAACTCGTTTTAGAAAATAAAAATCTAGCATTTATTCAAAGTTCAAACATTCAAAGTTATTATTTTAATTCAAGTATATCAAACTGTTTTCTGTTATCCTTTTTTACCGAATAGTGCTGGTATCAGGATCGTAGATTTAAGGTGGACGGAGGGGATGTGTCGCCACCAATAAAGAAAAAGAAATCAACATCAACATCAGTGATGCGTGGGTTGACGTTTGAAATAAATATGCCAATTAAACCTTTGTCATTTATAAAGTACTAGACACTTTTCTACGAAATACATAGACCTAGACTTTATTGGCTGAATAATATTAACCTTTTGAATGTTGAGCATTATTAACTGTTGAATAAATGCTGACGCGGGACAAAATGCCTGATTTTCAACACGTTGAACTGATCAATGCCTTTGTACCATTTTAATAGGCTACTTTTAAACACATATAGCTCAGTAATGTCAGCTTTATGTATTTTCTGAGAGGAGGTGGGATTTTGTTGGGAAAGTTGCACACTTGGATTAGACTGGATAAACACATGCCGCATCTTAATTGATAAGAAAATGGGTTTCCTAATAAATGTCTCGAATATTTTGATTATGTCCAATGCTTCTCTTTCTTTTTGGAATTATTAGACACATTTCACTGTCTTTTCAAATGCCTAGGTCTGTTTAATTTCCTTAATTATAAAATTTAGCCCTATTTTTAAACGTTTATTCAAGCAATAATAGGCTATATAAATTATCTCATGTATATGCTTGTTTAAAACCATGCAGGGATTAAAAACGAATAAAAACGGTATTTTTTTACATTTCCAGAGAGAAACGAACGAAATTAAGCATTACTTAATAAATTCAAGGCACAATAATTTCCTTATTCATTTGATACAACTATTATACAATTAATTTATATAAAATAATATTATTTTGTCATATTCGTGATTCCTGAATGTATATATGAAAACAACTTCGTTTTGAAGTGCATTCGTTATGTTTGTAAAAATTCGTTAAATTAGCGTCTTCATGAAGACGCGTATTCTTTATGGGAGGAAACCCCATAACGTGCAATTAAGCGCTCTCTGTGAATATTTTGTACACTGTAAGGTGTGTACTGTCCCTCCAGTGTTTTACATTAAGCGTTTTAGAATGTCCTAAACCGTGCTTTTAAGCACTGACTGTATTTCTTCATACTTGAGTCCACGTTCAAAATAAAGCTCTTTGAACCGCTCCATTGTGAATATTTGGAGCCGTGTGAAGCACTGCAAGCTGTAAAGTAAACAGGAAGTGTTTGTCCGAACTCAGCTGGTTTTGCGAGAGAACTCAACATTTTTGCGAGGGAACTTAAATATCTTTGCAAGAGAACGCAAAAGTTTTGCGAGGGAACGCAAAAAAAAAAAGAAAAATATTTCCACCACCCCGATTTTTTCTACCCACCCCAAAAAATGTTTCCACCACCTCGATTTTTTTCTACCCAGACTCCGATGTACTCCGATGTATCATCATGTACGTATATTTAATTTGCATTCTAATATACCTACTTACCTACTATAAGTACGCGAAAAGTATACATGAAGAAAGAAATATGTTTGAAACCTAAAAGAGTAGGGCGCCAACTTGGAGATTTCACTGTCAGGAAGAACTCATGAATGACGGCAGATGGAGCCATTGATCAGCAAAACAGTCACAAAAGTACAAACATTCATTACAGAAACAAAAGTCCTAATCTATAACTATGTAGAGCTGAAAAAAGAAATGAGTACGGAGAAACACAAAAATGTATGCTTTTTTTCTTTTCTTTTTTTTCAATGACTCACTTTTTCATTTCACATATTTAAAATAGTTTGTCTTTTCTGTCAAATTCAGGTCTTAAAGTGATATTTGAACATCAAGGAGTATCTTCTTTTTTGTCTTGTCTTTTGACTTTTTCTAACATAGTCATAATTGTTGATAAAGGTCTTTTTTTTTCTTGGACTTAAAACACGCCCCTTTGACACATTAACATCTACACTGCAAATCAAAGCGAAAGTAAAGCTGCACAGTTTCTTCCCTGTTCATGATAATTTTCTCATAACAGAATGATCTATCAAGTCCTCGTCAACTTTAATAAGATGAAAAATAGACCATTAGATGTGGCGGATTCATTAGATAAGTTTAATAGTTCCACCGTCTTAGAGCTGAAGAGGAAATATGCATCTCTATTTCCCGGAGAAACTGGTAGGTTAAGTATTTATTATTTTTGCAGAGATAAAACAAATCATTAATATCCTGTTGACATTTTAGTACATGCGACTGAAACTCCTTTTAAACTGCAGGAATATTCTAGCAATTTTTGTTATTAACCAAAATTGGTATCAGAGGTGTTTTTTTTTATTTGATCATTCATGCATAAACATGTCATTTAAGTCGATCGTTGTATGTCTGTAATGTTTGTATTTTGTCAGACCCAGAATTATTTTGGGTGGTTTTTGGATGCAATACACTGGAAGATGGAAAAACACTTGAGTTTTATAAAATTCAACATTTATCTGGTCTTATCTTTGTGGTGAGATTGCCCGGTGGATGAGGTACGTATGTTTTCATTAACAGTTTATTGAGACAATAAATATTTTATTATAAATGTAGATATAATATGATATAATATTGTACTTTATCATTAGCTAAAGACTGCAAAATGAAATCACAGATTTTTTTAAAATTATTATTTAGTTATAAAGTGACAAAGTCTAAATCATTTAAAATGTACAAATTCACTGATGCGTATGTGAATTTTTATTAAACTGCTTAAATTTACACAATTTTTGTTTGTTTCATGTTGTCATTTTTTTTCACAGTCCCACGCGATGAAGACATTCCCAAGACTGATTGCATAAAAATACATACAGCATGTAAATGTAGTAGACTCTCTGCATTTGCTCAAACATAGACACAATGGTTTCTATACTGTATACTGCATAATCTCCTAATAATTTTCCTGTGCTCCTGACTGTCCTAATCTAGGGGATGGGATCTGCACCTGCTCCTTATCAATAATAAAAGATGAGCCTGTATTTAAACAGGACCAGACAGGGAGCTAAACAGAGATTATTTCTCCTCTGTTGAGATGTTGGCTGTCCTGTGATTAAATATATTTCAACATTGTTGTTGCTACAGTATGCAGCTATTTATGTAATATATATTTGCCAATTATAAAATTGAGATTTTCTTTTGTTTTCATTTGCCCCCTGTGTGTGGTTAGGGAAAGGTAAGAGTTCTGTTGTTTATTTGTCTTTATTTTCCTGCTAGGTCAAGTAGTACTGTACTTCATACAGTGCTCTTTGGTTGGTTATTTTGACCATTCCGGCCCCTGAAGACAACTTTTTTTTTTTTTTTTATGTTGGATTTGTTTGTTTACACTTCTGTTTACTCTGTACATAAGTCATAACTTGATTATTGTAAATACATTTTTTTTTAAAGTGTAATGTGTTTTGCTGGTCTTTTTTTATAAGGGTGTTTCCTCTTTCCCCTAGAAATATTCATTGAAATGCAACACATTTGATTAATGACAGCAGCAGTTTTATTAGGCTTTCTTAAATACATGTACATATTTTTATCTCATTTGTTTTCTATCTGTTTAATATGCTTTATAAGCCATTCTTGGTTTTATAGCCTGCAATACAATGGTGATTTATAGTGAACATAAACTTTTGTTTTCAAGATAATAATCAAATCCATATTGCAAACCTTTAGCAATATAATGAACCAGACAAGATAGTTTGAACGGAGAGATTAATACTTGAGGGGCAAAATGTAGCTGCATATAGCTAGACAATCTGATGTTTATTTAAACTGACTGTAGATTGTTTGTACTGTGTCTTATCAGTTTGTGTCAGTGCTGAACGTTAATGTTTAACTCTTATCTGTCAGGTCACCTGTGGGTGTTTTCTCTCACTTACCATCATTACTTACCATTCCTGTTTGACCTGTTTTCACTCAGGTCTTGTACAGACAGGAAGGGCAAGTTAAGGAGTCATCCACCACAGTTACAGGAACATATACATGTTTGCACACACATGAGTTGGTGAGGGAGAAAAAGATGATCACTCAACAAAACACAAACACTATGTGTTTGAAAAAACAAAAGTTTTAACCACTATGTTATTAAAATTTTGTATGTATGCTCATTGGCCGTCTTGTCACTGGTTCTAAATGTAGGTGGAGCAGCTAAACAGATGAACTATTAAACTGCAGATAAATTCTATTGATTATAACCTGTTTAATTTAACACCATAAAACGTAAAGCAGTTAAAGTTTATAGATATTAACCCACAGTATTTTTTTTTTTTTTTTTTTCTAATTAACTATTGTCTGGCAGTGCTGGCAGAAAACACATTATTGTGTTTCACAATCCAAGTTATACCCGCCCCCACGCACAGAAGGCTGATCCTCCAGACTGTGATTTCGAATTAAAACGAAAGCAAGTAAGTCACAGTCAAAGAAGTGTAAAGCCAAACTCTTTTTTTTTTTTTCAGGGATATTTTTATTTAAAATGTCAAGTGAGGAGAAACGATATGAGAAATCAGACTTTAACCTCGACATTAAATTTGTGAAAAAGCCCAGCGATATTGGTGAGTTTTTAAATAATGGAACCTGTCTTTTTCTGTACTTTTTTAGGCTAAACTATGTGGCACCTTAGTGATAGGATTGCACTCGTATTATATAGACCTTTGTTGTTTGTTCTTTTCACATGACCTGAAATGTTAAGAGGAAGTTTTGTAACTGATGCAGAAATTTTATGAAACAATTTTTCAGATTAAAAAAAATTGACATTTTATGTTAGTCTTAACTGAATTTGGTTTTGTGTTGTCATTGGCTGCCTGTCCTGTTCTGGACACTCCTGTAAAAGAGATCTCTTTTTCTAGTTAAATAAAGGTTAAAATAATAATAATAATAATAATAATAATAATAATAATAATAATAATAATAACTGTTATTATTACTATAATGTAGTAGGCTGATCATACAGTGTTTATGGGATTCCTGATAAAGGCATGAAGAAAGAAAATAAAAATAACTTTATTATTTGTCTTTTCCTGAAACCTTTAACAATTAAACTAATATGTGCTATTGTGTAAATGTGTGTTTGTGTATGAAAAGACAGATATATGAATGAGAAAACGGGCCATAGAAGATATTTTAAACCAATTCTCACTGTATCATAGTTCCAGCAGTGCTGAGAAATGTATTTGCATATAAACTGAAACACACATATTTATGAATGCTGTGTAAACTCATCTGGGCCTCCCCACCAGTGTTTAGAACTGCATGCATGGAACAAATTACAACAGTTATATTGGTAATTTGAATGGAATATTAATTGTGCTGTTTCCATGTTAGATCCATGTGATGATGATCCAGATGTTTTAAGAGCTGAATTATCCTGCGGTCATATTGTTGGTCCACAAACACTGACAGACTACTGCAAATGTCAGCTGAATGTTGTAAGAGAAGTGTAGTTATTTTCACACTCTTAAAAATAAAGGTGCTTTAAAAGGTTCCTCACAGCAATGCCATAGAAGAACCATTTTTGGTTCCACAAAGAACCATCTCTTTCTTACCTTTTTATAATCTGAAGAACCTTCTTTCACCACAAAGAACCTTTTGTGAAACAGAAAGGTTCCTCAGATGTTAAAGGTTCTTTTTGGAATCATTTAGACAAAAAAAGGTTCTTCTGGCATTGTAAGGAACCTTTATTTTTAAGAGTGTTTTTGTATTTCTGTATTTTTAAAACCTTTGTATAGTGTACTGTGTGCATTTTTTTTTTTTTTTTTTGAGATAATGCAATGATGAAATGTCTCTTAAAACAGACTGTTGATCAATTGCAGGGTAAAAGTGAGCTGAGATGTCCTTTGTGTGCAGAACTATGGCCTTATATTGAAGTGCGTAAATTAGCCAAACTCACACTTGAAGAAAAACAATACTTTGAGGAAGTTCTTGCAAGCAATGCCATTAGAAGGTTATTGGACATCACAAATGTAAGTAAATATCATATACACATTTTTGATTAGAAACATGAATGATGTTGTTGTGCATAAGCTCTTTCTGTCTCTTCTAGTGTCCTGGATGCGACTGGAACATCGAGAGATTAGAGCCATCCAGTCTTTGTGTGCAATGCAGCATCTGCTCTGCAAATAAGGGCCGTATGTTTGAGTTCTGCTGGCAGTGTTTGAGAGAATGGAAAGGTGATCAGCCCCGTTCTGATCGATGTGACAATGAAGGCTGCAGCAACAGAGAGACGAATCTGTTGAGAAACTGTGGCACTATTACTTTAAAAGATGCTGGAAATATTGTATGTCCGGCTGTTCGTGCTTGTCCAGCATGTGGTTTGTTGCTAAACCACAACACAAATAACAGTAAAAGCTTTATGTGCTTTCGGTGTCAATTTTGTTTTTGTTTTGCCTGTCTCAAGAGTACATCTGACTGTGTGAAGACAAGTGGTTACTATCAGCTCTGTTCAGATGGTGTGGCTCCACGACAGACATCTATTCCATTTTAGAGAGATAATTAATGGCAAATAGAGTAGAGTTTATATGTTTTTTTTTTTATTAATAGTGATCTGTGAATTTTTATGTATGTTATTAAATATGTAATATCATGTAGTGTAATGCCAATGATGTTTTGATCAGTTTGTCAAAGAAAAGAAAACTCCCCATGTAAAAAGCAAATAAATACCACTATTTTGTTTAAACTGTCGTTTTATTTGACTTTGTCAAGCAGTTTTTTTTCTTAAACTAAAAAAATATAAAGTATCTTAAAAAGACATTACAATAACAACAAGCATTAACAACAATTGTTTCAATTTCTAGTAAGTACACTAAATTAAGCATGAACTAAAAAAAGTTTTTAGTTTTTTATATGTAAATTGTGCTTTATTATTTAAGCTAATTTAAAGCAAAAATAAATAAATGCAAGAGAAAAACAATATAAAAGCAGTATGAAAACGTGAAAATTGAGGACTTGTTTGTAAGACAGAATGTATGCAATTCAAAAGATGTAGTCCTTAAATGTATTTTGTGGCAAAGCAATGATGAATGATCCAATGTGTTAGCACAAACAGACTGCTGTTGTACTTCATTGTGTATAAATATTTATGAACAAGTGAGTAAGTATGGAGAAATATGCCTATGTACAGTAGGATAAGCAGATGCACCCAGAGTATAAGCAATAAGCAACGTGCAGTTTCTTGTCAAATGTTTTTCCATTGTAAACCATTATAAAGAAAACTCTTAACCATTTTCTGGGTTCATTTGCTCATCTATATATAATATGCAAAATCATTAAATAAATTAATTACATTAAGGCACTTGCAGCAGCATCATATAAAGCACATGTGCCTGAAACTTTCATTTTGAAAAAGTCATCAAAACAATATATTATGCTACTTCTGTCACAACTGTAGTGGAGATGATCCGGGAAGAACCGGGAGAAGACTGAAGTAACTAATAAACAGATTTATTCGAAATAAAAGTAAACCATAGCATAGAACAAAACCAGACTGGAGTAACATTCATCGACAGACATTGGGTGTGAGCAGACACATACTATAAATACACTAGAAACGTAGGGGGGAAAACAAGACAGAACACATTCCGGACAACTACAATAATAGCATAAAATGTTTTACTCACCCACAGTTAGGAATCATGTTAAATTTGAATCCATTTTACAGTCAGGGTAGAGAAAAGAACATTTAACCTAGAATCTGCACAAAAAAAATATAAAAATAATAATTATAATAAAATAAATAAATAAACAGAGTGTGAGGAAACAAGTTAAACCTGTCAGACAAAAACGAAACTTACAAAGAGTCACATGTGAAGTGATTCCAGCAGGAGACGTCAAGTACATTTGTCTGGCAATATCAGTGAACACTCAGAGCAGCTTCTGTACATACAAGAGCTGAAGAGATCAAATCAGTGTCATGGGGAAATTTGACCTTGACAAAACTTGTAACTGGATTTAAAAAAAAAAAATCACATTATTACAATATGAGAACAAGCAAGTAGTGAACCAGAAAAATAGTGAACAGAAAAATGTAAAACAATGGACACAATCTTTACAAAAAGATATTTAGACTAATATTGCCTTTGTGAAATCTCCATATAGTTCAATGGTCAAATGTAGTCTTCTCTTGCTATAGTAATGCTTATGACCAGCTAACACTGTTATGTTCAGTTAAACACGCCCCTTTGACACATTACATACGCAAATCAAAATGAAAGTAAAATGGCAAAATCGCTTTTGGATTTCAGCTCACAGTGACCAAACTATTTCTTTTTCATGGTTATTTTCTCCTAAAACAGATTCAGAATGGCGTTTCAAGTCCTCATCAACTTTTATGAAAAGAACAATAGACCATTAGAGGTGGCGGATTCTTTAGAAAAGTTTAATAACACAACCATCAGAGAACTGAAGGAGAAATGTAGGTCTTTAGTTCCTGGAGCACCTGGTAGGTGAAATATTTATTATTTACTCTTTAAAATCATGTAGACTAACTCGGCTTGCTCTTCTGTTGAATTCAATCTGTTCTACACCAATATCTATGTCAATACGTGTTTATAAACGAGTGAATAAGGTACAAAAGTTTCTCTAGGTACTACCCCATGACAGCGTTTGTACCTTTCTTTTGTTGGCTGTATTTATTTATTCATTTACTTTATTTTATGTATTTATTTATTTATTTATTTTTTATCTGCATTGCAGAACAGAAGCATATTACTTTAATACGTAAAATTGTCACCATTTTCTGTTTATTCTAACAAAGGAAATTTGTTTTGTTTAAAAAAATATACTGCCATTAAAATTTTTACTTAAAAAACAAAGAAAAAAAATGTAAAAATATATATTCAAAGACATTATTATTAATTACGTATAATTAATAACATAGTTTTAAATAGAGGCATTATAGTTTCATTATAAACATAATGATTATGTCTAAGGTGGATACCAAACTTAATATATAATCACCATCATATAAATTTTTCATCACATAAAATTTTACATATTCTCCCATTACTGAAAAACGTCTCAGGTTACGTATGTAACCCTAGTTCCCTGAGAATAGGGAACGAGACACTGCGTCCTCTAGAGGGCGCTTTTGGGGAACGCTGCAGCGTGCCTCGAGTCTGAAGAATGCATAGAAAAACTACATGAAATGGCCGGCGCCAGCGTATGACGTCACCGCGGTGCGTCAGTCGCTGCCATTGCGTCACTACCAGGCGACCATAACATAAAGAGGCGCCCGTGCAACACAATACATCTTCAAAGTCTGAAGCTTTATCGTCCGAAGCATGGCGAAGAAGCCTAGAGGACGCAGTGTCTCGTTCCCTATTCTCAGGGAACTAGGGTTACATACGTAACCTGAGACGTTCCCTTCCGAAGGGAACTCTCACTGCGTCCTCTAGAGGGCGCTTTTGGGGAACGGTATACCAACGCTGCCATGCTGAGGGGAATGCATGCTAAGCCAGCGAGCACTAAGCAACAATTCTGAGAGGAATTGCCCCTACTAGGACGTGGTGACGGCTGTCAAAACGTTACCCCTCCCGGCCAGAGGCCTGACCTGTTACCCACTTACCAGACTGGGTAGAACCCAGGGCACAGCTCAGGCTTGGAATTATAATAATTCCTTCTGAGGGAAACGGCTAAGCTTCGATGGAAACTTAGACTTGTCAGAACCAGAAACTACCGCAACATAGGGCCTAGTTCCCTCAGGAACTGGCTCCCATATGAGGGCAGAAACCTGTCCTGGGTCCGTTCAAAGGGCCACTAGTAGTGGCGCGCCCCAATAGTGGATGGTCAGCAGACATCAGCTAAGATATCAAAGGAGTCGAACCCAGGGAACCGGGGTTGTGAGCCGACTCCAATAGATGGGAACAAGGCAAAACGTGTGACCCATACCAAAAAAGGATTTAAAAGAGGAACCCAAACTTGGTGGGAACCTACCAACACGTGGATTTTATAGAAGTGCCCCAGGTGTGTGTGCACTTACCATACTTGTGGTTTTAACTGGAAGACGCCCAGGCATAGCGTGGGACGCTTACCGACATGATCGGATTTAAGGAGAGTGTTTTCCCAGAGGGTTTCACTATCAGCTCCATGCCGTCTGAAGAGACGGAAAGGGGATAACCCTGATGGTGAGGGGATTGCCACACTAACCCTCCCCTGGACAGAAGCTCGCAAGCTATCTGTCAACAGAGAAGAACATGGAGCTGAGACCATCCTGCAATAGTGGACGACAGTAGAGGACAAAAATCCTGACCCTGATCCACAGGGAGGATCGCTTCTCCAGAAGGGGGCACTGCTGTCTTTTAGGGAACCCTTAATGAAAAGGGGAAGCGTGCACAGCCCGGTCCACGCGACCTGTATGAAGGTCTGGCAATCTCACGAAGGTGGGTTGGTGCTCATAGAAGACCCTTCCCAGAAGGGGAGCTGCACAACCGAACAGGAGCGAATGCTCTCACTGTTACCCTTCATAGAGGGGAGCATACATCCAGAATAAAGGCTGGAGAGTAGAAACCTGAAGCATGAAGGTCAAGCTCCTACCCTGGGAAACAGGGAGGAGAACTTGGCCACCAAGGAGTGGTGCTCTTATAAGTGAACCCTGGAAAGGGGGCACGCCAACATCCTTGTAGCAGGTCCATAACTCTCAAAGGTCTGTCCCTGGTAGATTCCTACCCTCAGGAGGGAGGAAGCATTCAGTCCTGGGAAGTTGCTCTGAAGGAAACCCTGAATTAGGGGAGCTCAGGTCCGTTCCAGCAATCCTGCGCACAGGGAGGAACGTGAACTCTTATCCTTAACAAACCCATTCCTCAGAAGGGGGAGCACTCAGTCCTGGGAAGTTGCTCTGAAGGAAACCCTGGATTAGGGGAGCTCAGGTCCGTTCCAGCAATCCTGCGCACAGGGAGGAACGTGAGCTCTTAACCTTAACAAACCCATTCCTCAGAAGGGGGAGCACTCAGTCCTGGGAAGTTGCTCTGAAGGAAACCCTGGATTAGGGGAGCTCAGGTCCGTTCCAGCAATCCTGCGCACAGGGAGGAACGTGAGCTCTTAACCTTAACAAACCCATTCCTCAGAAAGGGGAGCACTGTTTGCCTTGAAAGTTTCTGGGAAGCTCCGAAATGAATAAGGGCTGCTTCCTAGTTCAGACACTTCGTAAACCTTTCCTCAGAAAGGGAAGTGGAACTAGGCCTGGGGAGTGAGAATCGATCCTAAAGTGACGGCTTTCTAAGGTGTTAAACACCGAAGGATGCTCAAACCCTCTGTAGGGGAGACATTCGACAGCCTGGGTGTAGATCCTACATCAAGTGCTGCTTCAGCCCTCAGGCTTAGAATGAGGCGACTTGAAGAGAGTCTCAAAGTAGCGCTCAGATAAAAACCCTTTCCTCAGAAAGGGGAGCGCACACCGAGAATCAAGACCCCAGCTGGAAAGCGTGTCACCAGGTGGTGCTCAAAATAAAAAACCTTTTCCGCAGAAAAGGGAGCAACCAAACCTGCTCCGAGTCCGCAGCGAGCACTCCGGACTGCTGGTACTCCTATGTAAGTGAACACCTGTCTCAACAGGTGTAGACACTCAGTTTCCATAGAAACCGTATTTAGGAGAGGACACGAAGCGGATCCTCGCACGCAGGCCGTCTGCAACAGAGTTAAAGATACTAGTGCAATCTTAAATATAAATATCTTAAGATGCTTACCTAGGGAGAAAGGAAAAATTTCCTTTTGCTCGTTTAACCACTGAAGGGGGAAGCCCGATTGTGCTGGAACGAGTGTTGTGTAGACGGACACCACCATACAACCGGAAGGGAGGGGTGCTCCGTCGAGATGTTTTCACATTCCTTTTCTGAGGGAAAAACACAACACGCAACCCAAACCCTGCAGGCAACACGCCTATCCAGCCATAAGGGGGGCGTAACTAGGGAGTTATGCTCCTGTCTCAACAGGACATAAGTCTACACTAGGCCTGCAAAGGACAGCATAAACATACCAAGGGCAAACCTAAGAAAAACTTAGGGAGCTTACCTTGAAGAGGACAGAGGTCCTATGTGTAATATATGCTGTAAGGGTTGGTTTACCGCACAGCCTGTGGAGTGGAGAGGGCAAACACTGCCGTAACCTTAATCCATAGGATCAGAGGGGGCGTCTGCCGTAGACTCGTCGTATTTCTTCTGTGAATAGAGAAAAACATACACAGGTCTGAGACAGTATGAAGTTCCTTCACGTAAAAAATGGATCATACTCACCCATTTAAAAGCATCCTGTTTCATAGAAAGAGGCGGGTTTTTTTTTTTTTTCAGAGACCGCCTGATTCCAGACCGTCCGAAAATTAGGGTTCTATACAGGTAGAACCCCCAAAGGACATCATGGGTCCGAGGAGTGCAGGAAGCTTAAATGGAGACAGGGGAATTAATATGGCGACCCGACTGGACCGAGGGAAGGAGAGGTATTACTCTGACCCCTGCGAGAATTTTTTCTCGCTTGGATGACTTCCCTGAAATCCTGTCTGTCACCTCTCGATCCGCGTCGCCTCCTAGACCTGCTCGCAGGCGGGGGAGGAGCGCGGGATGCAACACTAGCCTTCTGCACCTACCTCCGTTCCTCAGAAGGAGGCGGAGCAGGACCCCTGTGGTGTTCGGGCTGAGACCTGGACCTTCGAGGGATAAAGGATTTTTCAGCAGATCGGCTGGGTAGGCTTGGAGCACTGCCATGGTGTGCAGTGCACCCACCGCCTGACCTGCTGCTGCATACGCTCTGCCGTTCAGCAGGGCCGGAGAAGGCAGAGAGGGAGTCTTGAGAGAGAAAGCCCGCCCTGTGGAGAGATAGCATCTCTTCCACAAGGGGCGTCCTCTCATAGCCGTGGTCGCGCAAACCCTCGATACTAGCATAGTTCGCAATGGACGAACTATGAATGCGTGCCGCGTACGGCTTTTTCCAGACCCTCTCGATTTCAGTATGAAGATCGGGAAGGAATGGG
>NC_133385.1:1617509-1645421 GCF_049309525.1 Garra rufa
TCACTCTTTATGTGTGTAGAGGCTGAGAAATAAACCTTTAACCTAAAAACTACAAGATACCGTTGAGGGTGAAGAAACAAGTTTGACCCGTTTCACAAACAATGTGAACTATCTGCTTCATGTTAAAACAGAACATTAAGTTACAAAAAACACACCTGAAGTGATTTGAAAATGAAGTGAATCAAACAGGAAAATATTTTTGTCCTGACAATATTGAACCTTCAATTCAACAATGACTTTACAGCAAGTACAAAACAGAGCAACAGGTGGTCTCATGAGGGCCATTGTGTTTCATAAATGCTGTCACTATACAGTGAGATGTTGTGTTTAATGAGTTAGTTTAGGAGTCAGAGGTCAGGTTAGGGAAAAACAAGTCTGTGAGAAGAGTTTGATAATATACAGTAGCATCTACAGTTTATGTTTTACATAACATTTAGTAACTGAATGGTAACTATTCGGAATTGGTTTGACTAAAACAACTTGCACATTTCAACAGTTATTAGAAAGAGAGAATTTCATTAAGCACCTGCTATGGAGTTTACTGCATGACAATCACACTTACTGTAAAGGGAACACTGTCTGCTGATGTTCTGTGTAAACACTCTGCCTTGGCTTTAAAGTAGCAATTTGTGATCATCTCTGGAAGAATTGTTGTAGCTTTACATAGTTTACTTTTTAAAAGCACTGTTTGAATCTCACCAGCAGATATCAGTGTTACTCTTCCAGCTGAAATAAGACTCTGTTCATTCCTCAAACTCCAGATCAGACATACACTACAGCATAAAACAGCTGAAGAGAAATACAGGTAGCAGAACCCATTTCAACTGGACAAATTCAGATGGCTGAGCCTGTTTAATCGTTTCAATAAGCAGAATAACTCAGATTAACATGACGGTCCAGTTTGCACGACAAAGCATATTTTATTGGACATTTTTAAAAATATTATGTAAAAAAGGATTTTTTAAAATTATTTATTTTATTTATTACGTATGAAAATTGTTTCATTGTTGCACATAATAATATATGAATTGATTATTTTATTGTTGTTTTGACTGCTTTAATTTCTATTACTCAGAATTTGCCATTGCTGCTATGTGCTATTAAATAATAAATTAAATAAGTAAATAAATAACTGTATTCTGAAGCAAGGAGGTGAGCTCTCTCTCTCTCTCTCTCTCTCTCTCTCTCTCTCTCTCTCTCTCTCTCTGTCTCTCTCTCTCTCTCTCTCTGTACACACATAGACACACACACACACACACACACACACACACACATCTATGCATTTGCATGTTAAACATTTAACTCTGAGAGATATTTTAATTACATTTACATATTTTAAATGTCATTCATTCAAAGTCCATTTTAAATAAAATTGGATATTAGTTGAATATTTTTAATGCATAGGCTTTTATAAGATTTTATCAAGAAATAGACAAGAATAAACCTGGTATACTCCATGATTAGCCTATTGTTCTCTCCGATAACAAAGCATCTTATCATATATTACAATATAATAAATATAATATTACAATTATTTGTTCATATGTAAACAGTAGGGAGATATTTTAATGCAATTGTATATTTGTCCATCGGGTGGCACTCTGGCATGGTACATTAGGGCAACTGGTTAATGTGCTTCTTTATGCTGACAATGCTCATCCATACCTACAAGGAATGGACTTCATATTTATATTCTGTGAACTAGACAAAATGACACCACAGGAAACTAACTGGAGACTGGAATCAATGTTTATGCATTGGAGCACAATAAAGAAAGACACTATTTGCATCTTACATCTGTTATGCATGGGCTCTATTTGTCCTCGTCAATTAGGATACTTGCTCACTCCTGTGACCAATACCAGCGGTTTAGATGAAAACTACTACAATAATAATATCACAGTAAAAAACAATGTAAACAGTAACGGTAAATAACAATTTCTAACTGACCCCGTTCTACATATGCTTTTTATTGTCTATCAATGAATTATGTTACTACATACATTTATCTATTTAAGCTCCACTTGTGAGATTTATCTAGAGCTATCTTCGTTGCTATATGAACCCTAATGCTCTCGAGAAGCACAAAGCGTTCCCCTCTTCACCTGAGCCTGAGGACCAATCACAGTCACTCTCTCGGACTCACCTTTCTCTGCCCCAGGTGAGTTCAACTATCCCCGCCTTCAGAGGAGGAGGAGGCTAGAAAAAAAAAGCCAACAAAAGTCTTCATTATGCCATTTATTGCATTCGCGATATAGACTATATGATCGTAGGCTATATTCCTTGGAAATCAAAAACACGACTGTGAAAATATTATTGTTTGAGCTTTTTTTATTATTATTTAATTTAAATATGTAAAGCGAAAGCGAAAGCTGCGATATTTTCACATTTGAACACCGGAAGTTTTCAGACAGAAGATTTTTGCTTGAACAAACCCAATATAACCTTTAGGTCCGCGTTAGAATCAATAAAAATAGCCTACGAATAAAATATTGAAAGCGGCATCCACGAGTGAATAATTTGACAAGTTCACTATAAAGAGCTGAAGAGGAAAGTATCAAGTTTCTTACCTGGAGTAAATGGTAGGTTGAACGTTTTTTTAGCCTTTACATTTAATGACTTTGAAATAAAAATGTGCATTTAATCTAAGTCTGTGTACGTTTGGGTCAATTTAACTATTCAAAGTGGAAGCGAAACTCTTCTCTTCTCTTATTCAATAAAAAAATTCTTCCTCGAACAGCAGCAGAATGGCCTTTCAGGTCCGCATCAGGATTAATAAAAATACAATTAAAGTATTATCAGTGGCATCATCAAGTGAAGAATTTGAGAAGTTCACCATTGGAGAGTTAAAGGAAAGAGCTTTAAGTTTCTTTCCTGGTGTAAACGGTAGGTTAAACGTTTCTTTCAACCTTCACATTTTCTGAATTTGAAATAGAAAAAGTATTTTACTGAATTTATCTGTATTTTGGGGTTTGATTCTATTGTCAGATCCAACCCGACTTAGAGTGATTTTAGGTCAAAATGAGCTTGAAGACTATCACACATTTGAATCGTGCGGCATTGAACAACTGTCTCTCCTGATGATCATGCTCCGGATGCCTGGTTTCAAAGGTATGACTTTTTCACACTTTGCTTTATAACTAATATGGGTATTATAGACCTATATTTCTTAATCTTTTACATGAACATTTTGAAAAGTGCAGTCTGATATATTTTGTAATGTGGTTCATTTCAGTCGCCAACATTTATTTCCTGATTCAGTTTAATGTCAAACCTAACAATATTATGTATTGCTGGCCATTTAAGCAGAAACATATATTTACAAAAGTTTATTTTACTAAATACAGCATATTATATTATACTTTTAAAATGATACATTTCAGCCTAATTGAAAATATATACAATTATTAATTTATTTTATATTTATTTATAAATAATATATATATATATATATATAATTTTTTTTTATTATAATATCAACGGTCCTTGGTAATGTCTCTAACTGGTTACATGCCAGTGTATTAGTTTAACTCTTAATCTTCTATTCCCTGTGAATGTAGATCCACCTAAATCTACAGGAAATGAATCCTTTGGGAAAGTCACTGAAACTGTGGGGTTATTAGGTGTGTATTGATTATAAATAAATGAGTTGTATCAGCATGTTTATCTTACTTGCAACTGTTCATAGATTATATAATTGTTCACCACAAGACTAGCAAAGTCAGTTTTCATTCAGAATCTAAATAGATAAATCAGTGTAAGGTGTTTAGTTGATAGTACTCTTGCCCATCTCTGGATTCTGAGAGACGTTCAGAGATTCCTGATTTCATTTGGGCTCATTTCATTCAGAGAGTTTACATTCATTCACCTTACACCCTCATTGTGTAGTGATTTCAGAGGTTTATGCATAATTTGTGTGTTATCCGGCAAACATGATGAATGAATGTGTCTGCTGATTAATCTTTGGGCACATCCTTAGCCACAGATTAGGGACTTCAAGTTCACATATAATTTTGTCATGAGAGCATACAATGCTAAGTTTAACTTACTAAGTATATCAGCCAGAGTAGATGAGACATGCAATAAATCAGTTTGTCTTCAGCTGTTTCTTAAATGTTGTGATGGTCTCTTCAGATCGGTTAAAGATTGGCAGCTCATTTGCTCAGAGCGGAGCAGAGAAGGGGAAGAGTCAAGAAAGTGACTCAGCGTCTCAATATAAAGGAGCAACCAAACCCCATTCAGGCACTGACCGTAAGTTTATTGCTGTATTTTTAGTTATGAACTATACATATGCTGAATGTTGACCCAATAATATAGTCTTCTTCTACTGAGCGACTTGTTCTCCATCATTTTTACTATTATTATCCATTTTTACATGCAATGCTTTTTGCACTAGAGAAGTCATTGACTAAACTTACTAACTTTTACAATTCTGTTTGCATCTCATTTTGTGTGTGCCATTGAATAAAGAAAGTTATTTGGGATTGTAAACATTCATTTTAACAAGATACCCTGATTTAAAGTCATTGCATTCGCATAATGATTGTTATAAACTAACCTAAACTTCACAGTATATGACTATGGTAAAAAGTGGAGTGATCCTAGTGATGCTTCTGTGAGGGTCAGGAGAGAAGAGAAGAAAGGAAAAGAAAAATATGATCAGCCTCCAGCAGAAGCTTCATCTGTCCAACCAGACGCAGACCTGATGTTCCTGCAAAGTTTACTGCCTGCCCTGAAGAGAATGGATCTCAGACGCAGAGAGTTTGCCAAAGCTTCAATACAACAGCTCATGTTTGAAATAGAGTTTAACCGTGAGTTGATTTGTTATATTGTTGCATGAAATTGATCCTTGAGGTTATACGATAACTGTACGTCCTTTCCGAAACCAAAACTTAACATCTTATGTCATTTTGCTTTTTCAGAAAATGTATCTTGATTTAAAAATGTTTAGATATTTTTACTGGAAAACAAGACAAAAACCTTTTGTTCTTTGCTCTCTTACTTTAGTTTTATCTTTAGATAAAGAGCTTGACAGAACATGGATGGACGTAAAAGACATTGACACAAATTAAACAAATTTCAAGTAATGTTTTAAAAACATTTTTTGAGTTATAATTGATGTCTTTCTCTTTTTTTCTTTAGCACGATTTGAAGCTCATGGAGGAATGCGCCGCACTAATTCAAAGGAAGACTTGCCTCCCAAAATGTAAATCTACTATACTCACTTGGAGTTGATATTTCACATGTTACCGTTTGAAGGAAGCGTCAGGATGTTTCCTGCTTTGTTCCTCCATCACTGACAGCTGTCCATCTCATCTGATGTCTGACTGATCTTCAGTCTCTGAGAAGAATAAAAGCATCTGCTAATGGATTAAATGAAAGACTCCTTGTAGAAAGGGCCACTTTTCACAGCATATTGACTGTATTCAATATAGTTCATGGAAGACTGGAAACAGAAAATAAGAGATGGATAAAGAAAGCACTCCTGAACAGGACTTTTGCACAAAGGCTCTGGCCATTGAAAATTTCACTACAGAAATTGTTATTGTTTCTCTATTATATTTGTGGAGACTGGAGACTGTAAAATCAGTGACTCTCTTCCAATGGAAGTAATCTTTAATTTGTGTCCAAAGTCTTGCTTCTTTGTACTTGAGATTTTCACATTTTAGGTGTAGCTGCAAACTGAATCTAGAGAAGAACAGAATTAAAGAGCAAACATGCTTATTTAATATTTCTATGACCAAATCAAACGCATAATGTCAGAACAATAAAATATTTTACATTTAAAAGGTGAAATCACAGGCAAGCATGTACATTGCAGAAAATCACTGCATTTGTATATGACTAAAGAGCTTTGATGTTGCACTTGATATTCTGCTCTGTGTTCATTGTTAACTGCTGCAAAATTAAATGTTATACAGAATTAATAATCACATTTTGTTGTTCAGTGGCCATCTGTTTGAACAAGGGCATGTGGGCTTTTATGTAGTATCCCCTGTAGAACAAGACCAGCAAATTAAGCTGCACTTTATAATCATTTATACAGAAATATTACATTTTTATTGGTATTTCAAATTAAATTTACAGTGTAGGAACTGGGAAATATGAAAGTCATTGACATCATTACCAAAATCTGCCACGCAGCATCCATATATTATGAAGATCTTGAAAGGAACACAATATTTACTAAATTAAATGTATTTTTAAACACAATATTTAAAAAAAACTTAAGATATTTTAAAATAAACTCAAAATTGTTGATGATTTGACAGGATCCAGGATTGTTTGCTTCTTGGAGCTCATCCTTCTGATCTCCAGAGGGACTCTTTGCTCCAGCTGGCCTCTCTTCAGAAATGACGAAGCTCGCTCTGTGATGGTGTTTCAGAGCATTGAGAAAGAGATATTACTGAGATCTGGTTATAGACGTCTGTCCTGAAGAAGAATTCTTCCTGAATTGATCTGCTTTAATGATAATCAAATCAGAAACGATGATGCTTCATGTGTCCAGCTTCCTTCTCCCTAACTATCACTGTGTTTAATCTGAACCTGATCTCCAGAAGGTCCCTTTGCTCCAGCGGGTCTCTCTTCAGAAGACTTTGGGATGCTGGGAGCTGAACGCTGCACTGGCTGATGTGTTTGGGAAGACCAATCAGAAAGCAGCACAGGGGGGACAGGTTGTAACACTCGAGTCAAACTGCGTGTTTTGGTTTGTTCCATTTGCTCATATTTGTTTGTTCCTGCTATTAGCATCTATTCCCTTCACCTGCCCATGTTAATTAGTCTCCCTTTATATGTTGCATTCAGTTCTAGGTCTGATTGTCTGGTATTAATGTTACTTTGTTGTTGTTTGAAAATGGATAAGGGTTCCAACATAGATCTATGGCCCGGTTTCAGGTCTTAGTTCATTTAAATTAAGATATTTAAGCAGCTTTTATAAAAATGCTGTAAAGGAAAACGCTACAGGTGGGCATTTTGATATACAGTATATTACAATCTGTCAGAGCAAGATATTTTTAGTTGAGACAGCTCAAGCATGCAGTTTAGTCTCTTAATCCTTGTCTTTGAAACCGATCGGTTACGATAACTTGCTCTGACAGATCTTAAAATGTCATTAGCATTGCTTCTCAGATACACACCAGTAATGTGTTTTTTCCCTTGCATTTTATAAAAGCTGTTTAAATATCCAAATTTAACAAAGGTCTAGTCCTGATTTAATCTAAGCCCTGTCTGTGAATCAAGGTCTATATGTTTTGAAGCCACCAGAAAGATTTTTTGTTGTTGTTTTAATAATAATTTTACCTGAATGCAATGTTATTTTCTTGTTCAAATAGTGTGGGGCAAAAATAAACATATTTGCATGTAAACTGCAGGATGTTGTTTGCTTTGAGTGACTTATTGATTCAAAACCTATTAATTACAGTTCTGTATGTTCTCTGATGGAAAAATTTAAAAGCATGATTGATTTGATAATGTTTCTATGTTAATTCAATGATAAGTGATTTGATTTGTGTTAAAGAAATGTTGATTTTATGACCATCTTGATCTATTTTTCATCATTGAAATAACTTTATTTCAGGGTGCAAAACCGATGAAAAAACATTGGTAAATTTCAACATTGATTCATCGATAATTTGATTGATGCATTAGCATTGATTCAATGTTGATTTAGTGTTGGTCTGCTATCTGGGAGGGTATATTTCAGCAAAGTAAAAAATAATTAAAATAAAAAATACTCCAGCGCAGTAGATGGCGCTATGAACCTAAAACCTTAGTTTGTCACCTGCAGGTAAACTAATAAAAGAAGAAGAAACAGGGACGTTGTTTTTGAAAAAACAACTGGGAAAAAATGCAGCACCCTATCTCAGAAATCTGTAGTTATGGCCAGAGAAAAGGCCTGAAAGTGGCCTTCATTAATTTAGGCAAAACTGGACCTCAACATTCGCCCAGGTAACACATATAGACATGGCCTTTTCTGTGAGTTTGCAACTGGAAACTGTTGATCCTCAGTAAAGTCAATCTTGAATTTGTGATGTCTTAAGCCTCACCCATGCACAATGTTTAAATGTAGAAGCTGTGATATAAATTATATGCTACATAAAATGTAGAGCAGCTGGTGTGTCAAAGAGTGCTCAGAAACATCAACAAACGTAATTCTGTTATTTATTTATTTTTCTGAGGCAAGACACTTGTGCATTAGAAAGATGTGCATTAGATCTGTTGTTACGGTGGCCTAAAGAGCTCAACACGCTGAAACTGAAGAAAACACACGCAAATAAAAAAATAATAATTCAGTTTTGGCTGCACACAAACACAAAGCAACCTAATAGAGAAACGCGGTGCAAAAACGTTCAGGTCAATACTTATCAGAGGTTTTGTGGATTACCTGGGACCTGAGTTTGTTTGTTTGTATATTTACGTTTAAGCGCATTATAATGTCAGGCTACATTTCATAAGCTCTCATTGCATGACAATTGCTTATAAGCATAATTTTTACTATATTTGGAACAACAAATATATACTTTTTTTTTTTTTTTTTTTTTTTTTTTTTACAGTGGTTGAGAATTATATTAGTCAGCTATTAAACAATGATGGAGCTTTATTAACATGTATAGTATTTTGAACAAATTTAACAATTTAATCGAAGGAATTTCAGTTTGAAATGAATGTAATTCACAAAAAGCACTGATTCTTACAACCAGTACATCAGAGGCGAAAAATTTTAATCTTTTAAATAGTGTAAAATATTTATTGGTAGGCTAACACAAATATTAAATAAACCTGAGCTGTAGAGATTCCCAGTAAAATGTCATTTATATTGATTAGTCTTGTTATTTCTGCAAATGGTGGGACATTTAATTAAGAAAAATGAGCTAAGTGGATTTGACAGTTGATATTTGATGATATTGATTGATTGTGTAAGACATGCTATATCTTTATTAAATGCAATTATTAATATACACGAGAAAGTTGAATTGGCATAAAATGGAATGGTCTGAATTCAAACCAAAATCTCACTTAAACAATTTCAATCTTTACATGACTATAAGCTTTACATAACTGCACAAGTAAAAAGGGAATTAACGGATATTGTATTTATTTATGACATTTGTTTTCCTTTAAATATTATATTTTTGTTATTGTTGTATTATTATTTTTAGCTATTTATTTGAATGATTGGAATTGATATTTCTTATTATAGGCTATTGCTCTTGGTTATGGCATTTAAAAAAATCTCATTATTATTATTTCCCGTTTTTTCTTTCGTGTTTTTTCTTGTGATTGCAATCGTTGTGTTCAGATCCCGATAAAATAATTAGTTAATTAGTGCGTATGCGCGTTCAGACTGACTTGAGAAACGTTTGCCCCACAAATATTTCAAGAGTTATTACATGTGTCCCGTATTTCTTATGACTAAACCAGCCTAACAATAATTATGAATTAATCAGTATTTTGATTCGTTATTTTCACAATAGATTCGCGTTGCTTCGAATCGATCTATCACTGTTATTCCGTTAGTAATAATCCGATATTATGAAAATGCGTATCAGTATAGCAGGATTTCCTGTTTCTGTTTGGCGTACTGTTTACGCAGAAATTGACGTTGATGTGCATATAGGCACCAACCCCACACCTCTGATCATACACACTGTAAATATTATGCCAAATAGAAAATCAGAGATTGGGTTAGCCTATAACTATCATATTAATTTGTATTTTACAAATGGGAATGCAATTTACGACAATTTTATGACAATATTTTATATTCAAGCCATTACTTGATTGCATTCCAAATGTTTTAAAATGCAATAAAGTAATTGTTGAAGTTGTTTTCCCAAGTTATTTTTTAAACATTTACCGTATAAGATTTTGCAAGTGCATTGGTTCAGGAATGTGCACCCAGGACTCTTTATTTGTCAAGTTGCAGGTAACATGCAAAAATAAAGATAAACCCAAACAAACATGACTTTGATAATTAATATTATAAAGAGACAAATCAGGAAAAGGAAAAACTCCTTCAGTGGTACACACACCAAACAAAGGCAGTTAATTATTCTTTTGGTGCACCTGAGACGACCTTGAGTGTCTGTCATGTGACCACATCAGCATTCTCACATACTTGGATTAAAATGATAATAATAAACAGTTCTTCTATATGCATATCAGAAGTTGCAGCAAATCCTTTACATTTTACGCTATTCTAAACAGAGCAACAGCAAAAGCAGCTAGACAAATATATGACAAAGTTATACTTGTATGCCTTTATAATTTGTTTTTTATTTTATAATTGTGTAGACTTCATGAAATAAAACAAAAATTGGTATGGTACATATAATGGTATTTGTTATAAACAACATATAAAAGTCCGAAACGAATTTAGGCTATTTAAAGAGAATCTGAAACGCACCTATAGGCTACATATCTCTCATTCGGCACAAATACGAATGTTTTCCATGAGGCTCAGCCACGATCACTTGGATTTTTTTGGTAACAACAACAAAGGGAAATGACTTACCATAGTCTACTCTGTCACTCTTGGTCACACAAATAAGAATAAGACATTATTCGAGGTTCACTTTTATATGTGTAACAGTAAAGCAAAGCAATTGCATAATTTATTAATGAGTCAGTGAGTAGCTATAACATTTCAAGTTAAATGAGCAGAACTTTGTAATGAATATTACTAAACATTTTAAGGTAAATAAACTGATTTGTTTTAAGTTCACATTACTTATTTTTTTTTTTTTAGGGCAACCAGTTTCCTTATGTTTTTAAGTAAATTCAACTTATCTGGGTTTAGAGTGTAACTGTCTTAAGGTGTTCCCCTAATATTTCTTTTGTGGCCCGTATAGTGAAAAACATGAAAAGAAACGTATTTCACGTTAAGCAGGTTGTTTCTGAAAATCGGTGCATGAAATAAAGCTGCTCTGAATTTTCATTGGTGACTGCAGTGTAATTAATTTTAATTATATGCATATATTTCATTGTATAAATGATTAGACCTGTTTTAAAAAACCTTTTTAAAAACATTTTCATTGAGAAGTTAGCTAATAGCCTAATCTTTTATTGTTCTCATAAATATTGTCCTATTTTATTGTAATAATAGAATAAAGGTAACCTAATAATATTAATAGGCCTAATAGAAGAAGAATGTAACAGGTCTGAATTAACTGGAAATGCTAAACCCTCTTACTATTGCCGGTCAGGTATGGAAGTAGTTTTATTAATTCTCGGCACTATCTATTGTTAAAAAAAAAAAAAAAATGGTTAGAATTTAGTTTTTCAGCCAGCTGGCATTGAGTGACTGACACTTAATGGTCAGAAAATTACTAGATGTGTAAAAATCAATCAATCAAAGAAATCAATGAAAAAAGTAAAAATAATCCCTACTTTCTCTTTTCTATATGCGTTCATTAATTATATTACTTTATAAGTGTCATATTTGCCAGTTGGCATTAGAAGTTATATTACTAATAACGGCATATGTACAGGGATGGGACGTATTTGAAATACTTGTTTTTGAAATACTATTTTGTATTTAAATACATTTAATCTTAGTTCAAAATACATAAAATACTTCTTGCCAATAAGCCTCTTTATTAGACTGCTGAGATTTCCTATATCAAGAAGTACTATACAAAAATACTAAGATTAAATGTATTTAAATGCAAAATGCATTCGACTTTTTATGAGAGAATTGAAATACAAAATAGTATTTCTAATACATGTATTTGAAATACTGCCCATCCCTGCATATGAGAAGTTTAATACCAAAGAAAAAGTAAAATATGCCTTTTTTGAAGCTGCTGCATATAAAAAAACTGACAGTTATAAAAACAACTATCAGGGGGGAAGTGCTTACAAACAACTGACACAAGTCCTCCATCACAAAAATCTTTATTAGATCTAGAGGATCACTTGTTTCTCTTTCATCTTTCCCTGTCTTAGATTCAGAGTCTGTGTCCGGATGGAGGATGAGGTTTTTCCGGAGGGTGAGGGTTACAGTATTAAGTCAGCCAAGGAGAAAGCGGCCCTGGCAGCTCTTGAGGAGCTAAAAAAAAGAGGACCGCTCCCGGAGAAGGTAAGAGAAGAACTAAACCACAGAAAGAGCTTGATGACAGCAATAAACCAGAATAAGAGGAGAAACCAGATGCACTAGAAAGACTGAAAACACTGTAGAGATGAGAATTAATCTCTGAGACTTTAGTCTGTCCAGGTGAAGTCCAAGACAGAAAGATGCCTATTGAGCTCCACGTCAAATAACCAAATGTGTTTCTCTTATTCCTCTGACATTCTGCGGCTCAGTCTGAAAGCAACGGGTGACAGCATAATAAAAGCGGCCTGAGTCTTTGGGACAGTGGTTGGTATCGGAGAAAACAGACGAACGGCCAGCGACTCCACTTCAAAAAAAAAAAAAAAGGATTGTCTTAGTATTTTTGCCTTGTTTCTAGTCAAAATGTGTTTAAAAAGGTTTAAATCGAGATGCAATTAATAGATTAAAAAATATAATTATTAATTGCATTTTTCTTAAAATAAGTAAAATGTTCAAACAACATGTAAAAGTTAGTTTTGCGTTCGATGACCCCTTTAATAAGGTGCTTGTTGGCAAGTTTCGCTGCTAAATGCGGCTAAAGTAAACATCATGTCTCAGGCAGAAAGGGGCGGGGCAAGCAGAGCTCATTTGCATTTAAAGGGCCCATGCAATAAAATGAGTTGATATTTTGCAGAGCTGATTTTGACAAGGTAAAAGTGTGTTTTTTACACTACTATTGAGAATTTTTAACCAAAGTATATTATAGACTTTTCATTAAGACCCTAAAGAATCATATGAACTTGTGGGAAATGGGCATCTGATGACCCCTTTAAAGCAAAATCCAGGAAACAAGACAAAATATCTTGCATAATTTCAATAATATCAATTGCAATAATATCTTTCTAGTAATTGCATCTTGATTTAAGAATCTTTAGATATTTGACTAGAAACCAGACAGAAATACTAAATAAGGCTAGGTTTGTCCTAAGGTTTCAAACATTTATTCCCATCCGCTTCATTTTCTGTGTGTCACATGATCTAACGGAGAGTTTTTCTTTTATTGTCCTACAGAGATCCAGAGGAAGACAGTCAGGGCTGCTTGGCTGCCTATATAATGACTCTCTCTCTGGCCTGCAAAGGTATGCTAGAGCTCGTGGGGAGGACCTAATAGAGCGCAATGAGGAAACAGGGCCCCCATATGGACGGAGGTACACACACACACACACACACGTTAGGTTTCTGTAAATTGTGTTCTTTAGAGCTTCCGCATAATGATAAGCAGCTTGAAAACTTCTGCTGAAGCTGATTTTATATGTGCTATATATAGGTGGACACTCTTGAGGCTCCTCTACTGCCTCGTTCTCATCAGAAACTGAGAACAAAATAATAATTGCAACATTGTAAATAATGATAGTTGCATGAACATTTAGTTTCATATTTAACAAAATATCATTTAAATGCAGAGCCTGGCAATCCCAGGAGAGAACCTGCACAGTTGTACATTTAAATGCTAACAGCTAAATGCTATCATAACGTGTTTAGGCTAACGTAAGCTAGCTAGCGATACTTCTCTTCAAGGACATCTTAATCATATTCTTGACCATCAGTAGCTTGTCTTCATCATGAACACTCAGAAAATTTAATGAAAAATGTCTTTTCACGGAAAACAACGTCTTTTTTAAGATAAAAATGAGTTGCCCCATATAACCAGAAGATGGCAGCAGAGGATCAATCATTGGCTGCAGCTGCCATTTCAACTTTTCAAGATGATTACTTTTCGATTTATTATAAAATTACTGGTATAATAAATTGTAGTAATTTTACCTCACTGAAGTATACAGTATAGCAAGTGCAGAAAGTCATTAAGCTCAGACACAAACAGCCTATAAGGATTAATTATTTAAATATTTATATATATATAGTTTACTACAAATTAAATAAGTTAAATATTAATGGTATAAGTAAGGGATAATGTACAGGCAACCGGTAGTTATCGCAGAAATAAGCCCCGACAGTGTGATCAGGGTCTTGTAACACTCTGAAGGGGCTTATTTTGCGATAACTACAGGCTGCCTGTACATTATCCCGCTTATTACACGGCTACTTGCCACATAAGGAAAAAAACTGGACATGAATATGAATTTGAAATCTTTTATTGGCATATTTGTTTTAAATTAACATTTTTATCCTTCCGCGGAGCGATATAGTACCACGTGACTAACATTCAAACTATGTACGTTAGTAAGACAATTTAAATAGATGAATGTCGAAATTTTCCATTGTTAATTGTGGTTTTCCAGTGTTTGTCACAAGATGGCGCCAAACGGTAATCTTTGTTGGCACGGAGGGATTTTAAACATACAAGTAGTACCGGCTATGCGTTATTACTTTGGAGCGGTGATTATTTGAAAAGAACGAACCTGCAAATGTCTCAACTGACCAATCAGAATCAAGCATTCCAAAGAGCCGTGTAATAAGAATTAAATAATGCACTCAATATGAATTGGAAATATTTTATTTTTAGCTTTATCTTGAAGTGTAAAAGCTATTAAATAGTGTATATTTAACCAACACAAACTTGTTTCTGCTGTAGTTTTGTTACTCTGAATCATTTAATGCACAGCTCAGTTTTTACATACGTTTCATTCGGTTATTATTGTCAATTATAGCAATGACTCGCGCAAATTTAGCCAATTTACTGGTGTATTGTTTGTAAACTTGTGTTTGTCATTGTTGAAACGCTATATGGTCCTCTTAGACAAACTAAACCTTTCTTGGATTGTGGTGGTTTTCTCTACATAATCCATTCAATGTACACTCCTATTGTGGCACAGTACAGTTGACCAGAAATGACTGAGCTGGCTTGACTAAAGCAAGGAAGTAATTTGTGCATATGGTCACTTGTGAGGACTTTCCATAGACTATTGTTTTATACTGACCAAATGCTATTTTCTATCCCTAACCCAATCCTACTCCCTACAGAAAACCTGTTTTTTGCATTTTCAGACAAGCATTGTTTAGTATTATTAATATTTTTTCCTCCTTGTGGGGACTGCAGGATGATCCCCACAATGTCAAAAATTTCAGGTTGTCATGAAGATCATGTGTCTCTGTCTCTCAGCTTTAGCTGCCAGTTCACAGTTGGGGGACGCTCATTCCTCCCCATGAGGTCCTCCTCCAGACTGCAGGCCAGAGAGGCAGCAGCGCAGGTAGCCCTGGCTGTTATAATAGGAGAAGAGGAGAAAGAGAAGAGGACCAACCCTCAGGTAACAAACACTGAATCTCTGAATCTGCTGTCAGAAACACATTTCACACTTAAACTCCATTCCTTTGTCCATTAACACCTGATCTGTGATGTTCACAGCCATCAACCAGCAGCTCCTCCTCACCCAGTATAGACACAGTAAGATTTTTTTTTTGTCATAAAGAATATTATTTTTAGGCAGCGGCTATTCACACTAAGTTTTCATCCTCTGCACCACTGGAACTGCTGTCTTTTGTAGTTTTGACTATTCCAATCACACATTGGTGGCTAACAAGACCAGCTATTTGCACTTAGTGTAAATAGACACTCCGCATTTTTCATTCAACAGACTCTTGTTTTCTAAAGTAGAAACCGTGAGTCTGTCTGTAGTTCAGAGTTTCAGCCTCACTTTCAGATCTGCTGCTGTGCAAATGATTCACTTCAGTTTCTGATTCACTTTCATTTTCAGATGAAGATAAAAGAGGAGAGGCTGTCCTCTCAGGTACACACACACACACACACACACACACACACACACACACACACACACACTCACACACACACACACACACACACGTCTGATCCTGAGGCTCTAAATTTATCGGAAACATGTTTCACATGTCATCTCTGATGTTCACAGCCATCCAGGAGCAGCTCCTCCATCCAGACACTTGTTAAGGTAAGATTACTATTATCAGGAATATCAGTTTCAAGTTTTCCAATGAGTTCTTCATTCAGCAGACTCTTGTTTTCTAAAGTAGAAACAGTGAGTCTGTCTGTAGTTCAGAGTTTCAGCTTCACTTTCAGATCTGCTGCTGTGCAAATGATTCACTTGACTTTCTGATTCACTTTCATTTTTAGACGGAGGTGAAAGAAGAAGAGGAGTAGGAGAAACAATGTGTCCCACCCCAAAACTATTAAATATTTATATTTAATAAACATATATTTTTTTGCACTCTGGGTTTCTAATCTTTCTTTCATAATTTGATTATGGCTAAAGGAGTTTATTATTTTTTTTAGTTATATTTATGTATTCAAAGGTTAGTTCACACACAGACAGATGCTCAGACAGTTTTCGTGACATTAAAACGTGACGATATTTCTCATCAAGGTGAAAGGCTTTCCCATAATTTCAGCTTGATTGCAAATGTGATATTGATTTTTCAAAATTATTTAATAAACAAAAAGTTTATATTGTGTTATATTTTAGACACAATAATATCTGTTTTGCTCAATTTCACAAACAAAACTGTTCCAAACAGTGATTCGTTACTAAATGAATCCGTAGTTTTGAACAAATCGAGTGAGTCGATGATACAGTGACTCAGTGAGCCATTCATAAAGACTTCTTTTCATTAATTTCTGAATGAATTAGACATTTGAACAAAGTGGTTGAGTGAATGATTCAATGACCCACTTATTATGACTGATTTGCCAGCGTCTACTGCCAAATCCCAAATCTCACAAATCTGCTTTGCTGAATAAAGTGCTCAAATGTTGTTCAATATTGGACTCATGTTGAACTCAAGACTAATTTTGGGCAGAAATGAAGTTTGATTCTAGATTTACAGTAGGGCTGTGCAATTAATCGCAATCGCAAAAAAATCGCGATTTCTAAACCGCACAAGGCTGCGATTTTATCTATCCCCCCAACGGCACCCCCCGCCCCCCTTGAACGTCAAGTTCATTTTATTTTCGATATAGCGCCACATCACAAATAGAAGTCATTAAGGTTATCTTTCCTATAGAACAGGTCTATACATAGTTCTTTTATTAAACATACTAAATTGCCTTATGTTATTTATCTTATTTACACTAAGGCATGTCATTTCTGTCTCTTCATGGTCGCGTGATTACAATGTCTCCTCCAAGAAAACATGGACTGGATCGCGGACTCCATTCATAAAAACCTAATCTACTATAGCGCGGAATGCCACGTAATTCGTTGATTTTTGGATTAATAAATCAAAAGTTGGTCTGTCACTTAATTCAAATCGCGATATGGACTAGTGTCTGTGAAAACTGAAATGCAAAAAGACCGTTTTAATATGAATCCTGCATGTTCTGTTTGCTTCTGTATGTATGAATGGGGGAGACGAGTTTTATTTCTTTACTACATGCAGACTGAAGCACACGTGACGCTCCCGCTAATTTTTGGCATTTGCATCTCACATGAACAGATAAACTCAATCGCCAAATTGCTGCTGTTAGTTTCACTTTTACCGTTTCATTTGAGAAAACTAGCATCATATACACAGAAACTTCACTGCAACCTGTCAAAATAAAAGTACGGTTTAACATGTAATAGAACAATATTAGTCCTGTTAGTTTGTACAGTATAATGTAGGTGTTTATATATTCCTATTTAAATAATTTACATAAAAATATATATATGATTAAAAAAATATATTACAACAAGATTAACCACTTAATTATTATTTAAACGTTTTAAACTGAATATAATTTTTCTTCCATGCATTGATCTTAACAGTAAATTTCTGTTTGTTTGACAAAAATTAAAAGGGTTCATTTTTCATTTGATTAAAAATAAATAAATGTTTATGCTTTTTCATTATCAGAAAAACTAAAACATAACAATTAAAAAAAAAAAAAAAAAAAAAAAAAGCAAAAGTTTTTTGAACCCTCAAAATGTTAAAATAGAGAGTTTTACTTATTTTTCCAATGAAGTGAATGTATTCGTTATTGCACAAAGTAGGCTAAAGTACCGGGGGAAAAAAGTAAAATGGCTTATTTATTTTATGTTGTCTGTTGTAAAGACAATTTTACTACAGTTTTGTTTATTAAACTTAATACTATGTTATTTCATGGTAAAATGTTTTGTTATGCACTTCTTGTGCACTGAATACATTTAGAATGTATGTATGTAGCTTGTTTGAAAAAAAAAAAAAAAAAAAATCGCAAATAAAATCGCAATCGCAATATTCGTTCAAAAAATCGCAATATGATTATTTTGTCCATATTGCACAGCCCTAATTTACAGATGCATTGTGAATTGTTTTATTCATACAATATTATATCCCACATCCGTATTTCTGTCATTTACTGGCTCTCATGTCATTGCAAACCTGTATGACTTGAGTGAACTTTAAAAAAATGTTGATCAAACCATTTCTGAACCAGTGACTGCCATTGTATGGGTGCCACTTTGTGGTGTCTTTTTAAAGTATAAATTTAACATATAATGCACAAAAATATTATGATGCATTGCTGCAAAGCTGCAGTTGATTCTGTGCTGTTTCCAAAGTTTGACATCCAACTGTCTGCTGTCAGTGTTGTTTAAGAGCAGCACGTCTGATGAACTTGTGCTTCTGTATTTCAGAGAAGAATCTCACACAGCTTTAGAATGACACGAATGTGAGAAAATAATGGCAGTTTTCATTTCTCTTTGAGTGTAAATGTTTGAGTCTCAGCAGCAGATGTCAGTGTTTCTCTTCCACTCAAATATGATTTAGTTCATTCCTCAGGCTTCACAACTGACAAAGCTGCTGAATTCCACCTCTGTTGTTGTTTTTGTGGGTTTTACTGTGAGATTTTAAATTTTAAAAGGTGTCAGAAAAAAGTAAACCGTCTGAATCGCTACAGGAGCTGTTTTTAACACTGCAGATGGACCGAAACTCTCTGTTTGCTGGCGCTGTGGAGGTTTTATTATGTGTGACTGAGCATCACTGACTGCATTGATTAATCAGCAGATCTTTGTCCGAGATGCATTTTTACTAGACAAAGATTGATTTTATTCTTCTGAAATCATTATTTAAATTATAGTATAAACCAAGCGGACTTCATGTGTTTCCATGAACTTATATCCATCTTCACTCAAACTGAAGGCCATATGGTTTCGGCTCTGGACGCTCAACTAGAGAGCATCTAGTGTATGACCGCAATTAAATTAGGCACAATTAAATTGAGCTTGTTTAATTTTGCTGGAGCAAATGATGATGTGAGGAATATAGATTGGGAAAGAAGCTACACTCTTAAAAATAAAGGTGTTTCACGATGCCATAGAAGAGCCTTTTTGTCCAAATGGTTCCATAAAGAACTTTTAACATCTGAAGAACCGTTCTGTTTCACAAAAGGTTCTTTGTGGCAAAAGAAGGTTCTTCAGATGATCAGTTGGATGACAAAAGGGTGAGTACATTATCTGTCAATTTTTGTTTTAAAAGTGAACTTCTGCTTTCTTTATTTAGTCGTAATGAAATTTAGATTTTTAAGAAAAACATTGTGCTCTGAGTTTGAACTTCCAAAATGCAGTTTAAATGCAGCTTTAAATTACTCTAAACGATCCCTGCCGAGGAAGAAAGGTCTTATTTAGCGAAACGATCAAGTGCCAACCCAGTGTTTGTAAAGTGAACATGCAAAGAAGATAAAACACCCTTTACAAAATTCAACATATAAACTGCATTCCAGTAAAAATCCCAGTCATATAGCATAATCAAAGCTTTACTGGCATGTCCAGCATTTGTATCATTTACATTAAGAACGTTGAGTAAAGAGAACGAAATAAAAGGAAAAATAACGAATATAAACGAATAATACAAATATTACGAAAAAATAGGATCAGTTAATGGACAAGATTGTGGGATGCGGATGCATAAAATATTTTTTGTAGGGCCATTTTATTTGATGTACTTTTTTTTTTAATTCATGATAAACTTTTGAATGCTCTCTACATCGCGCACAGACAGCATCGCCTATTGTTAATATAATAATTTAATATTGTATTAATTTCTAGAATAATTGATACAATCATTTAACTCAAAATAAAATATTAATAAACCTATCTAATCGGGGGTACTATGGTCACGCAGGTTTGTTTATGTACTTAACTCGTGGCCTCGAGAAATGCATGTCGTTCCCTCATCGTTGCATCTATCGTCTCACGACATAAGGATGTCGTTCCCACTTAATATCAAAGAGTATAGAAGTACTGTAGAAGCACCGGGTTGAGGCGATTTGGACTACAAACCTGTTCTATTTGTAATTCACTGACCCATTCATAAAAACAGTTCTTCCTTCCAGATTGAATCAGCCGTGTTTAATACCTCTATTGAATTAATGACTTACGACTCACTCATTAAAACAGGAGCATGCTGTCATCTATTGGCAATTTAGTTTCACATTCAAAAGTGTCATTGTATTTTTTTTCTGTAATTTCATGTTTCTGCTGTAATTTGTTTTTTATTAATATTATTAATAATATTAAGTGCAGTGTAAATCGGCAGGAGCTCCGTGTAAAATATGCTATAAAACATCCTGCTTGTTTATTTCTAAGGAAGAGAATTAGATGCAATGTTTATTTTAGCGGCACAAACGGGCACAAATCGAGCACAAACGAATGGCACCTTTTGGCTAGATTTAGACGATATGGGGTGGAGAGTTACGTAAAAGTCCCAAACAAGTATTTCCCCCATTATATTTAAGAAGGGCTCGGAGATACCAGGTTTGTTTTAACGGCACAAACGGGCACAAATCGAGCACAAACGAACGGCACCGGTTTGGAAAGATTTGGACGACATGGGGTGGAGAGTGACGTCACTGCCCCGAATTGTTTTTGTTATTTCTAAGAAATGGAAATATATTTGACGTTCATTTCAACGGCACAAATCGAGCACAAACGAATGACACCAGTTTTGTGTGATTTAGAGGAACTGGGGTGGAGAGTGACGTCACAGCCCCGAAAATATTTTGGTTATATTTAGGGAAGGAAAACAGATACAGTGTTTATTTTAACGGCACAAACGGGCACAAATCGAGCACAAACGAACGGCACCGGTTTGGAGCGATTTGGACAACATGGGGTGGAAAGTGACGTCATACGGTCAAAAAAATAATGTTTAATATCTTAAACAACAAACCAGCACAAACGTTCGTTTTTGCGGCACAAATCAGCACAAACGTAGCACAAACGAATGGCATAGTTTTGGTCATTATTTCTTTTTATGGGGTGCCAACTTCACACTGCGGTCAAGCCAGCCGCGCCTTAAAATACACGGTCAAGCCAGCCGCACTTTTTTTTCTTGCGCGTGTAATCGTGCACTTACGGTACGGTACTGAGAGCAGGCAAAAAGCTGTCAAACCGGCGTTTCCTATATACTTTATATTCGTATGTTTATAAATACTTTACATTAGTCCATAGACGTTTATATTGTATTTTAATTATTCTAAATAATGTGTTAATGTAAAAAAATAATACTATTAATGTGTTTTATTCCGTTTTTTTTATTTTGATGTGTGTGTGTGTGTGTGTAGGCTCTCTCTCTCTCACTGACTATATATAGAAGAAGAAAAAGCCGTCACACCGGCGTTTCCTTTTAGTTTATGTAATTTTGTGCATTTTGTTCATTATTAATCTAATTATTCTTTTGGCAAAATATAATAAAAAAATATAACTTTAAATGTAAATATCTTTTATTTCCTTTAACAATGAGGTCAATCAATATGTCAACTCGATTAAGCATTCTCTTAATCAAAAGGCAACAAAAACGGTGAATGTTTGTGATACCTTTTTGTAAATCCGTACTTCCCCTGGCAAAATGTGATGATGTCTTGTTTATGTTTTGTTTTTGTTAAAACACATGCAATGTTGGAAAATGCACAATTTGTTATTTTTATAATGGAGATTAACATTCCTGTAAATTGTGCAATTGTTGAATAAAGTATTTAAAAAAAAAAAGCTTTCAGTAGACAAGAGACAACAACGCACAGACAATAAAAATAAGAGAGTAATAAAATACACATGTGAAAGCATAAATAGACCAAAAATAAAAATAGAAAATAATAATAATAATTTGTAAAAAATAAATATGTATGTACAGTTGTGCTATAGGTGATAGGATGGAATACAGGGATGTGTTAGGATGGTGGTAGCAGTAGATAAAGTCAGATTATTCCACACATTTCTATTGCACCATGGGAGGAACATGTTAACTGTTCATAAGGCTCCTCCTGAAGTCCACTATCATCTTTGGAGCTTGTTCAGCTCCAGATTATGTATGTAAGCCTCATGACTGTAAGCAGACTAGTCACCGTGCCGAATGAGGCTATAATAACTGTGGTGTTGTTCTGCATTCTTCAGGGACTTGACAGAGGGGTCATTAGAGGTGCAGTCGTTGGTTTAGAGGAAGAAGTCTAGCAATGGGGAGAGAACACAACCCTGAGCAGCGCCAGTGCTGATGGTGCAGATGCTTGACTTTAGTATTACCCACCTGTTGCCTATCTGTCCCAGATAGACATCTTTATTTATATGCAAAGAAAGTATTGGCATCAGGTTGATGGTTTCTCTGGCTCAATCTTAGCTAACCACGTGTTGGTTTAGCTGCCTCATATTTTATGTAGGCTTGCTCGCTATATCTCCCTTATTTAATTGTCTTTTTAATTTGTAGTTTTCTGTCTCTAGCTTGTGTGAGAAGGCCTTTCTGGGAAGATATTCTGGTAATGCTCCCCTGCTATCACATTTGAAGATGTTTTAAGGGAAAAGGAAGGAGTTGTTTCTGATTTATTTATTTTTTTCTATGTGGTTATTAGTTTATTTTGTCTATCTATTTTTCTGTTTTTCTCCTCTTATTCACTGTTGTGTATCTGAATTTACATTTCAATATTTTTGTAATGTTCAATCAGTCTTCTTTAATGAAAAAAACAGAGTATATGTTTGTTCATAATCTTCAACAAAAATATTTTTTTAGTGTTATATTAAGTATGCCTACAGATTTACATTTAATGTCGCACAACATTGTGTTTAAAATCATTATTACATAGTGATTTATTCAAATTTTGCATTTTCCAATGATTTTATGGTCATTTTTATTACCAATACTGGTACTGTTTTTCATGCACCTGTCAGGTTTGAGATTTTGGGCTTTATTGTTTTTCATAAAGTGTTTTTTTAGACTAGTATTAAGAAAGCATCCAAAAGACACTGTTAGATGTTTCTTTTTTGGCACTTTATCTATTTGTGTCAATATATCTCAATTACAAGACAGATTTTTTTAAAGGCTGTTTCAAAATTAGTTTTTTCTGCTACACTGAGCTATAAATCTCCACTTCAGTAGCACATTTTTTTTATTCCTGTCTATTCCTGTCAAAATGCTTCTGTGTTGAGGCTGTAGTTCAATATATTGATGATCAAATGACGTAAGGGAATTCTTCATACCATGCATGGCATGCTAATGTTAGTCACTTCATTTAAAAAGAAAGGAATTGTAGATTTTGTGGTGTATTTCAGTATTATTAATTATTATTTTAATTGTATGACTCCAAACCACAAACAAGGTGCAAATAAAAATATGTGAAATATGGTGAGAATAAAGGGTCAAAAAGACTTTCAAGCTGTTTTCTTCATGTCTCTGAGCGGCATCCACTATTAGTTGAAGCTTAACCAGTTTTCTACGAAGATATTTATAATTGTCTTTCATCAGTGATGCACTGAACTAGTTAATACTGTGACATGTATAAACCTCCTCTGAATCCAGTGCGAGTCGAATGCATTCACATGTTCAGAGTTATTTTCTCCATGGATTCAGTTCTGAGTATTCCTCCAATACAAACACATTTATAATAAACTCCACATTCATCCTCAAAATCATCCTCATCTTCAGACTCAATTGAACACTGCATACCTTGTGCTTTAAAATCTTCATCTTCAGGTTCATATGAAAATAGTTCTGTGAGAGATGTTTGGAACAAAACAACAAAAGATCTGTCAGAAGCTGAAAGATGCTCATGCAATGCATTCTGATTTAGTTCAACTGTTAGAGTTGGATTCTTCTGCTAAACCAGCTGGACATACACTCTGTGCATAATTATTAGGCACGTTGATATTGTGCTCATATTTTTTTTTCCAAGCACATTTAACCTATTCCAAACCACATCAATCTTAATAACTACTATTCATTTTGAATTTAATCCTGTTTCATAACAGAAGGTCATATTTTAATTTGAAGCCGCATAACATTTCCTGAGATGTTGTTTTATGAAAAAAAAATTATTGAGATAAAAAAAAAAAAAAGTCCGGAATGTGCTCCGTACAGGACAACCAAACTTAAAATTGTGACATGTAAGGTCTCAGAGAAATCGCACATTGCTAACATTGCGAACAAAAACGGGTCCAAAGTTCAAAAGCATCATCCCCAAAAAAAAAAAAAAAAAAAAAAAAAAAAACCTTTCCAGAAATGATAAGAACCCTGAAAGACTGTCTTTGGCACAGAAATACTCCAACATACACTGTGTGCATAATTATTAGGTATGTTGATATTGTGCTCATATTTTTTTCCCACATCGATCTTAATAACTACTATTGATTTTGTATTTAATTATTGAAAAACTACATTTATTAGTGAAAAACTCCTTATATTCAGGTGTGCAGAATTATTAAATGAGCCAGAAAAACATCTCAGGAAATGTTATGGGGTTTCAAATTAAAATATGACTGAAGGACACCAGGACTTGTGAATTGGGAAATCAATTATTTTTCAATATAGCTATGAAATATTAGATATTGTTGTGAAAATCTTGCCAATTATTACTCCCATTATTACACTTATTTGTTCATTAGATGTTGTGGTTTTAAACAAAAATCTTGCATTTTTAATGTCTATACGTGTCTTTTTATTTATTTATTTATTTAAGTACAGGTGTCCTCTACAGAGGACGTAGCATAACATATGATTAAAATATAATTTTTCAAAATTTTTATTTTACATTTTTTTCTTTAGCTCTAGACATGGAAATCTAAAATCTTAAAACATTTATTTCCTGATAGTGAGGAGGTTAACTCATAGAGAATATGGAGTCATATTATCACTTTTAATTGATATTCATAACAGATCAAATGTGTGTATATACTAAGCACGGAACTAAATCATATTCCTATTAAAAAGCATTTGTGGACTTTGTGACAACTAGCCCCGACCTCCTCTATTGTGTTGTCTAAGATCAGTTTTAAGAACAGAAATAGATGCGTTAAAGAAGTACAAATGCAATACCTTCGTGAAATAGTGGTGGCATAAACCCTTCAATAACATCATTGTGTTTAACGCCGTAAGAACCAAGTGTTCGATAATCGTCAAACAGAGTCGTGTTAAGGCACCGAAGCACACAGCGTTTATCTGGAAGCAAATGAATATATTGTATTATATCATTCATATATCTCGAAATATCATGGTTTCATTATAAATAATGATTATCTCTTGTATTAATATTATTAATCCAACCGCCATGCCATGTCAACAAGTTACAAAATCAACCAGCTCAATATTATTATCATGTAAAGGACTGTGCTTTTAGCCTCAACAGCAAGGGATCTTTTTACCACAAACACCATACTTTTTTCAGTTATTAAAAATAATACAAATCAAGCATAAATGGTTTGGAGAACATGTAAGATTATGAAAGTGCTGCAGTGAGTTCCCTGCTGACAAAACATCACATGATTACAAACCTCAACTTTTAACCATTAAAAACCATTAAAATTGTTTCCTTCAGTGTGTTTTGGGACATATTCTATTAGGATTTAGTAGTTATAACAAGCCTCCAAAGATAGGCTACCAAAAACCAATACAGACCAATAGACACCATTACAGTTTCCATTCAAGGGAGACACTGCAGGCAAAAATGCTGTTTTTCCATACACCTGTCACATTTGAGATTTTAATCAAGTGTTTGTTCAGACTAGTGGAAAGAAAACACCTAAAAGATAATGTTAAGTGTTTCTTTTATAGCACTTTATCTATTTGTGTCAATAGATTTCAATTACAATTCATATTTTCAAAGGCTGTTTTCTCGAAATGAGTTTTTTCTCTTACACTGAGCCATAAATCTCCACTTCAGTAGCACTTACACACCAAACTCTACATTTTCATTCCTGACTATATCCTGAAGGTTTTTACAGAGGAATTTGTTTAAAAATGTGACCCTGGAGCACAAAACCTTAAGTATCACATTATATGTGTAGCAATAGCCAAAAATAGATAGTTTGGGTCAAAATTGGCGATTTTTCTTTTATGCCAAAAATCATTAGTAAAGATCATGTTCCATGAAAATATTTTGTAAATTTTCTACCATACATATATCAAAACTTAATTTTGGCGTAGTAATATGCACTGCTAAGAACTTCATTTGAACAACTTTAAAGGCGATTTTCTCAATATGTAGTATCTTTGCACCCTTAGATTACAGATTTTCAAATAGTTGTATTTTGGCCAAATATCGTCCTATCCTAACAAACCATACGTCAATGGAAAGATAATTTTTCAGATTTAATTTCCAAAAATTGACACTTCTTCTGACTGGTTTTGTGGTTCAGGGTCACATATGATTTGCTTGATTTTATACATTTTATTCCTCAAAAGATGATAAAAAATATAATGTTTTCTGTCTGTTCTAAGTTTTTTTCGGAATTATGGAGTGACAAAATTAGATTCAAAGAATTTAGAAATTGACTTCATCCAGTGTTTAGATTTTTGTACTAGAAATGTATGCAACTTAGCGCATATTTCATTAAATAATGCCTTATTTGCATATTTAAACCTAAGTAAGGTGATAACTATTTTTTTTTTTTTTTTACCCTATTCACCTGCAGTGTCTCACCTTAAAACAGTATATTCCCATTATAACCAGGAAAACCATGATGAATTCTATTGTTTTTTCCCAGCAGGGTTTTTATTCCATCTAGTGGTTTAGAGGAGAATAAAATCAAATGTCAAAAAACCAAAAAAAAAAAAAAAAAAAAAAAAAATCAAAATCAAACATCGCTTCAATTATTCCCATTACTTTTCCATTTCTCTTCTACTTTGCTTCCTAGCAGTTCTCTTTTCTGCTCCAATAAAGGCAAAAATGCCAAAAGTAAACATTAAAGAAACCGAAACGGAAGTGTTTTACTTACAATCGCCGTCTTTAGGAAATTGTTTTCTTTTTAGCTCCTCAACTGTGGTGTTCATGAATTCTTCCTCTGAGTTCGCCACAGAAACTCCTGTTTTATTCCTCTTTGTTGGATCTAGAAAATAGACCTGGAAACTCATTTTGAATGCACCGGAAACTTGACAGTCACAGCTATTTCGATGAGATCCTGCATCCTGCTGTTTTTAGTTTCCATGTTAAAAAAAATGCATTACAAACTCTTTAAACAATAGACCTTTGTGCTTGTGAGAGGTGATGTTAAACAACAACAACACATATGTGAGAAGCTTTACTTTTGCGAAGGATCCGTGTTATACAAAAGCACTATTATAAAAACAAAAGCAAAAACATTTGTGGACTTTTGACTCTAAATGAAAGGGTCATACCGTTCAAGATTGTAAAGAGATGTAAAGTGTTCAATTATTCTCTAGTCCCTGGCCTTTATAGAGAAGACTAGACAGTCCATACTCATCTAAGACTTGATCTATGAAGGAAACACAAATGTATCAACTTCACACAGATAGATAGATTTTTCTCATTAAGAAATGGCTTTAGAATGATGTGCATCATTTTGTGCATTATTTCTTTGCAAAATTGTAGTCTCAGGCTCAGACTTTTAGTTTCCTGTCTTTAGGGCTATATTTCTTATTTAAGTAATAGACATGATAACTTATTTTGAATGTGCTTGAAGCTTTAAAAAACAAATGTACATGTAATTCAGCATGAA